>NW_022156719.1:759781-777307 GCF_004355905.1 Pyricularia grisea | reverse complement strand
TTGGGAAAAAAAAAAAAAAAAAAAAAAAAAAAAAAAAAAAAAAGCCCTTTGAGGATTTGCACTCGGGTCTCCCAGCTCTGGACCCCGACCCGCCGCTTCCGCGCGTTCGTGCCAAAGTAGCTGAGGTGAGACGTGGTGCATCATCCTCCTCGTCACATAACTGTGCTGGAGAAGCTAGACTGCACGCGAGATACTGTTTCTTCTTTCTAGCCCTGCCGATTAAAATAATTCTGCGCTTTGGAGAGGAGGGTATATATCAAGATGGCAGTAGACACGTTTGGCTGGAGAAGAGACTTTTGTCAAAAGTCAGGGGCCCAAGAATATTGCCTCCCAGAGACACTATCCAAAGGTACTGTTTATATTGAGAAATTTCTCTGAGGTGGAAAAAAAACAGGCAAAGAAAATCCAAACTCTGCAGACAAAGCTCGGGTAACTATCCAGAGGTTGGTATAAGATAAAAAAAAAGACCTTCCCCCAGTATAAGGAATAAACAAGGAGACGCAAAAAGGACATAATGCTTCGCTCCAGAACATGCAAGCTTCTATAACCTCCCAGGTACTGAGGAATCCAAGAAGAAAAAAATTAAATTCTAAAAAAGACCGAAAAAATCACCAAACCGTTGTTATCAAAGCCTAATTGAGCTTGTGATCACTCTCCTCGTAGGAAAAAAAGCTGGCGTCCTGGTTGTTGTAGTTGAGTGGTCTTCGCTCCAAAAAGACAAAGACGGGAACCGCAGTGTCCCCGTCAAGGTGACATCTGGCCGCGATGCCAGTCTGCAGTCTATTTATGCGTAGCGCCAGGCCTCTGAGGGCCAGCTTGTACATATGCGGCAGCAGAGAGTTCAGGTATACCTACACACCTTGAAGCTCCTATCTTCTTGGTGTTGCTGTGTGTCAAAGCACCGGGGTCAGCCCAGATTATTGAAGAAAGGTAAAATCTATGAAAATGGCCAAAACTTACCGTTGACCATCTGCCTCTGCTTGTTCAACCAGCTCTTGGGCATGTCCTGCCTCCTCTGCAGAACAACATGGTTGCTTTGCAGTCGGCTGGTGAGATCGTACCACGCCGTTGAGATCATCGCGTTCTCACGCTGGAGGTTCTTGATTATCTGGTCGGTAGTGGCCTGATCAAGCGTCAAGTTTCCATGAGTGAAATATCCACAGTATGACAATAGGAAGAGGGAGTATAAAAAATTACAGAATAAATTGCAATTGCTATATAGCCACATATGAAATACTACAAAGAATAGACTTACCTTGAGGGAAGCGTATGCTTCGCCGCCTTCGGCTGCCTTAAGTCGTCGTTGCAACTCATACCGCTCTTGTTCGTTCTTTTGTAGTTGCTGCACAAAATAATTTTTTTCCTGGTCAGTCACTACTCACAAACAGCTACACCATCGACACTGCGGACTTGTTGCCGAGGCTGAATGTCTTGAGCCAGCCCTTTTCCGAGCAAAGAGTGTTCTCGGACATCCGACGATTGCTCTTTTCAGTATCAAGATGCAGGTTGGCCTCGCTCTTCCTCCAACCGCTTGGTTGTGATACTTGGCAGTTTGAAGAAGGGAGCCACCCAATAACACTTGCTTTGATCGACGAGCTGCTAGATATGGTGTTGGGAGGACAAGTCAAAGCATCTATGGTGGCTTCTTGTGAAGCCCTGATACAACCAGGGTTGGTATTATTACTTACCGTAAGCAGTGACTGGCACTTCTCCTTGAGTTTCTCAAGCTTCTCAGCCTGCTTCTGCATCAGCTCGTTGCTGGCGTCCCGGTCCAGACCAGCCAGACCCTCGGCAGCAGGTTGTTGTGCGCCATTGCCGGCATCCTCGAGTTCCTTGCGCAGCTTTTCGCGCGATACGAGCGCCTCGATGAGCTGCTTTTGCTGCTCCTGTGTGTCAAGCTTGAGCGAGTCAAATGCAGTACGCAGGCTGTCGAGCTCGTCACGCAACGAGTTCGAGATGAGCTGGTCGGTCTTTTTGAGTTCCTCGAGCGCATCGACCGAACTCTGGGTAGCAACCTTGTCTGCAAAATGGTGATTGAGGTTAGTCAATTTGCTACCCCGGTACGCGGGATGGTAGAGCAGCATACAGTCCGTCTTGAGGGCCAGGAGCTCGCGGTCCCTGTCCTTGACTTCGGCCTCGAGCTTTAGGGCCTGCTCCTGAGCCTTGTCCCGATCTTGGCGCGACTGGAACATGGTCCGTTGTAAGTCGCGGAAGAGTTGGCTCCTGTATTCATTAGCATCGAGGTTAATGAGAAATAGCGGATCATTTGCCTTGTCCATGATGCGAACATACCCTTCGTCGGTTGTGTTGTTGAGTAGCCCCTGAAGCTGATCTTGAGCTAAGGCGTAGTCCTTGCGCACTTCATGCAGCTTATCTGTGAGCCTAGCTTCATTTCGCCTTGATGCCTCGAGTTCTGCTCGCAGCTGATCCGTGGCAGATGCTATGCCCATGTTGTTCCGTAGCAAGTTGTTCTCTGCCTTGATCTTTTGAATCTCCAACTTGAGAGCTGCAACCTCGTGCTGCGACTCATCTCGCTGCGCTCCGGGTTCTGGGCTTGGTGATGAAGGTACGTCGCCGGTGCCCGCAATCTGCTCTCTCAGTTCATTGATCAGCGACTCATCGAGAGCTCTTTGGTCAAGCAAGCGCTGAAGTTCTTGGGTCCGATGAGCCAGTTGGTCAGCAAGCATGTTCTTCTGCTCGCGCATATCGTTGAGGTCCGTCTCGTGCCGTTGCTGCCATTCGCGGTAGTTGCCGATGATCTTTTCCTGCGCCTCCGCTCGAAGTTGCTCCTTCTCGAGTATTTTCACCTTGTCCTCCAACCCTGATATCACATAGTTGAGGGTCTCGATATCCTTCTCGGAGTGTTTTAATCTCTCGAGCTTATCCTTGTACCTCGCAGCAACGTTGGCCTTCTTGGATAGTTCGGCGTTCTCGTTCGTCAGTACCTTGACTTCATCCTCTAGAGATTGCGCCTTTTCTGCCGTCTTGGAGAGCTGAGCTATTTCGTTCCTGCACCGAGCAAGTGCCTCCTTGTCCTCGCTTATCGTCATCTCCTGGGTAGCAATGAGCTCGTCAAGTTCCCGAATGTGGTTCTCAAGGTACTTGATACGGGCATCTGCGTTACCAGACTGAGACTTGCGCGCATCATCCAGCTCGCCGAGAAGAGCAGCATTGCGATCTTTCAGATCCTCGCAGGCTAGCTGGGCATGATCCAGCCGCGTATTCAGATCTGCGTTCTGCTTTTGCAACATGAGCATTCTTGCTCGATCCTCTTCCATCTGCAACTCGAGATCACGAGTTGAATCAGTCGTGTCGAGTGATTTTTTGGGCGCAGCAGCAGCCTTGTTTGAGGAAGCCATAGCTCTGTTCTCCTTGTCCTTTGCCTCGAGAATCTGCATCAGTAATGCAGACTCCGTCTCTGACATGTTCGCCCGCATGGCAGGCACCAGCCTCCCAACGTGGGGTCCCTTGACGGAAGCATAAATAATGACTGTAGCAACTTCGCAGAGACCGTTGACATCCTCAAAATTCCTGGCAATCTTTCGCGGATCGTACGAGCGAGCTAGCCATTCGAGGTCGGGCATTCCGTATAGATATTTGTCCAGAGCTTTAAACACGGCCTCAAGATTTGCCGTCTTGTCAACCCATTTGACCGCGGGTTTCGTTAGTGTAGGTAATGAGATCTCTGGGTCCAAGTCCCGCAGGATCTCGGAGAAGACGATGCCATCGTCGAGCTGCTCGAGGCTCTCGATCTTGTTTTCGAGCTGGAAGCCATTCAAACACTTGATGAACATCGACTGCTTTATCTGAGCTTTTGTGGGAGCGTTTCCCTTTGAGGGTGCATCCGCCAGTGCGTCTGGCGGCGCAATCGTTGGTGATTCCATTTCGAAGAGAAGAAAACAAATGAAAAAAAAAAACCGGTGTGGCAGTCTAGTCTAGAGGAGGGTATAGATGTATGTTTCGTTTTTGAGAGGATATAAACCGAATACAAGAGATGCCGGTCGAGAACGGGACGAGGAGTAGGGCGCGTCGAGGGATCTCCCTCAGGTCTTTAAAGCGGCGGAATATCAGGGTCGGCAGTCGCGCATTCCATTGATAAAGGGTGTAGTCTGCCGGTTCATTGTCGTAGGCGGCTCGTTGTCTTCTTTTGTTTCTTTTGTCGAGAACAATTGAATCGTGGCAACTGGCTTCGGTTTTCTTTGTGTTTCTATTTTTTATGCATCATTGCTTTGAAAGAGTGCCAAAACAATAATAGGTACCCAGCTTGTGCTGGTGCAGCCCAAGACCTTGCTGTAGCACAGCAGGAGCTTCGGTGACTTTTAGGTCACATTTGGGCCTATCAAGACCGGCTCGACCGTCTGGGGCATCCGACGTTCCACCGATGCAGTGGATGCACATTTTTGGTGGAGTTCAACGGCCTATGACGCGCCTAGCCAAGTGTCTAAAAGACCCGTAATGCCAGTGGAAAAAGACCCTGCAGGGTTCTGGTTGGGGGACACACCCGACGGCAACCAGACAAGTGGGAGGGGTCAGGGTTCCTGCTTCGTCAACTGCCGAATGCGAGATACCGTAAAGATTCTGGACCGAGACATGATTAAGACGCAGATACTCACGAATCCTAATACGTATAAGCAGGAAAGTCTCTTCGCGATTTGAAATTCGATTCTTCGTATTGCTGATCGATTCTTCAGCTCAGCGAGCGATTCCAATTCTTCCGAAGACTAGTTCTAGTTCCCTTGGAAGAGCGGGGTCGTCCATTGTTCACCCGTCTGTGCATTATCCTGTCCTCCCTACTGTACTGCAGTTAGTACGCATTGTGTGTTATGCGATTACCATTATCTGTAATCTAGGTGGTTTAGAGTCCTTTACTGCCCGTTGTTTCATCAGCTTGGTAAGTAGGTATGCACAACCTAGACGGCCTTAATGCCCCATCCTCCTTTGAGCACTTGTGGGTGATTTGACAAAGTCTAGCTGATTATGATACTCGCTAGGTCTTTTGAGATATATCCCTTAGCCGAAGGTAGCGTGGTAGCTAGCAATCTAGGTTGCTGGGGATCAGAGAACCAACCCAAATGATGTGAATGCATACTTCTTCAACCTATCTCGCGTGGCAGATAGTATCGTGCGAGTGCAGATCAGCTGGCTGGATGTGTTGGCATCGCTTCACTGTACACACTCACCAGAGAAAAGAAAAGAGGGGGAAAAAAGTAAAAATAAAGCCCCCCTCAAGGTCTATAATAGTTTTTGCAATGCTCAAATGTAATCTTTTTTCTTCAGCCAAGAATAACCACTCCTATCACACTTACGCAACGAAGATACTTTAGGCACTAAGATTTAGCAAAACCAATCGAATATGTCGGACATATGGTGGATACAACGTGGGCCTTGCGTGTGAGATGTCGATCAGCCATCGTGCGTTTACGGATACAGTACGTTAATTCGGTCGATCACCAAAGCAAAGGCAGAGGAACAGCCGTGTCCCAAATAATTACTACCGTTTGAATCTAAAAAGAAAAGTGCCAGGAGCGCCAGTCTTCGACATCAATCGAGCCAAGCGGACGACGCTTTAACACCACATGATTTTGCGCCAGTTTCCGAAAACGCCAACTCAACCCTTATGTTCTGTTTCCATAATAACAATGCTTCTTCCAAAAGACTAGTCCGTTTGTTTATCTCTTCAGTGTCGCCAAAGAAATATGTCGACATGCTCGAGCCAAGACATGTCGCAATTCGAGAACACCGTTCAGTGTTTACCGTATATGCGCCTCGTACTGTCAAAGTGTAATGCTCCTCCCGCTCAGGCATCGCCATAAATTGACAGAATCTGCTCCTCCTCAACGGTAGGCTTGTATTGAGCGTCCTCGGTCGACATGCTATTCAGCATCGACTCGCCGACCGTCGCGGAGAAGCCCCTGTAACCGCAAACGCAAGAATCGTTAGTAAGGCAGCAGTCTCCCTGGTTGTAATCGTCAAAAGGTTCCCTTTGATACGTACTTGATGATGTCGTAGGAGTGAGTGACGACGCCGCCGGACTCTGTGATCTTGTCCTTCGCCGCCTGTATAACAGAGTCCGGGGTGTCGGAAGGGTATGTGACGATGACTTGCTTCTTGACCTCAACCGCCAGGCCGGTTGAGACCAGTGTCAATGCAGCGATAACGTATGCAGAGAGCTTCATTTTGCCGGAATTGAGTGGACTTTTGAGCGATAGTGACGAAGGTTCGGGGGTGCTAGTTGATGGGTCGTAGAGGTTATTTATCTCAATCCAGCTAAAGTTTACCTTATGCAAGTGGCTTAGATAGGTAGGTAGGTAAACGGTAGCGTTGATTGAAGTTGTCGTGACGGACGGAGCGTCGGGTAGATGATGAGGGTGCAGGGTCAGTGGCACTAACATGTGAGTGGGGCAGGGGGCTACTCTTAGAACTAGAGATAGAGGGAACAACCTTGACTCTGGGGAAATGACGCGGGTGCCTGACAAAGCGGGGGCGGAATGGACAGTTGTACTGTGTACATGACTGCCTGCCTTCCTTTTTTTTTTTCTTTGCTAGAAGCTTCGCCATACTTATAGGTCGAGAACGGAACTCCGACATAAGTAGGCCGATTTGAAGCCTAATTGCTGCAGGATACCTGTAAAATCTAACTCATTTGTCCGATGGGGGTCTACATTTAAAGCATCAATGTGTCGTCGAATTGTCATGCGGCATTAGAGGAATATTCGAGTAGCAGCGTTGATCTGCGCAAAGGTGCCTTGCTGTATGGCTAAGTACCTGAAAACATCCCACAGTACTGGTACATTTCTAAAGTAAATAAATTTGTTCGATCCCACTTAATTATTTATGTACTTTGAGCAGCCGCAAAGAGTAAGTAAAATGTATCTGTGATGCAGGATCCTTTATTTAGAGCACCTTCAAGTCCTCTGACTCGCCATGCTTGTCTGATCGTGGTTGCTATCGTGATCACCTTCACCGCCATCCCAAATGTCCTTGCTCTCCTGCTCAACCTCCCTCATTGCGCGAGCGACTTCGTCTAGTTTTGCCACGACATCCAGGACGCCCTGGTTGACTCTCGAAAAGTACCGATCGTTAGCCTCTCGCCGCTGTCGTGCAAGTAGGATGTCGAGCTCGGTTTCCTCTTCCATCTTGGCCCCAAGCCGCTCGGTCTCTGCCGCCGTACCAGCACTGCCTTCAGCGCCAAGCTTCGAAGACCCCCCTCCACGCTGCTGGCGCTGGTGCAAATTGTCCTCGATTGCCTCATCCGCCTCTGACCGCGCCCAAGCCTGAGCCAGAGCGATCTGCGCAGCACGAAGTTCGGCCAGCTTGCGGTCGTGATCCGGGCCGAAGACGCGAGTGCCTCCACTGGCCGACAGCTCAACCTCCTCGAGCGTGGCCTGCATCTCGGCCCACAGCGCGTCCGTCCTATCGGTCGCGCGAGTCGACTCCTGCCTCATCTTGAGGGGAAGTGGTATGTTGCCCAGGCCGCCGAATTGACCACGACGGTTCTCTTCGAAGCCTGGAGATGTCGGCTCCGGTACACGGTGAGTGTTATTGCGGCCGGTAGGAGGGCTCATCCCGACTGAGGATCCCAGCGGACCACCGCCTCCAGATATTGACGGTGATGCATTTGCTGCTGCAGGTGATGTCTGAAGGAATATATTTGATTGAGAATCGCGGCCTTTGCCTTTTCCATTGCCTTGTAGTAGATGAGACATGTCTACATTTTGACCATAGATTCAAATGCCAGTAAACCCGTAACAGACAGCCACGCAACCTGCAAAGAACCCGGTGAGACTTTTGGCACCAAGACCACCCCTTTGTCCTCTAAAAGAAATGACGGTTGCGGCAATGCGGAAGTCGCTATCGCTAGGCTAGCCCCATCAAAGGTGGGGACTGGGACTTGAGGGCCAGGGGGTGAAAATGCATGTATCGAGAATTGGTGAATGAATGCATCTAAAGAGGCCAGTGGCCATTCTGCCCCACTTCCTCATGCCACCAAGTCACCTGATCTAGGCCTTAGCTTGTCACGCCTAGGGCCGCAAAACCCTCTGCGATTTCTCCCCGGTGGGACAAGCCAGCTGCTGTCTGGAAAAAGTGAACTTTCGACGACCGACCAACTCCCCGCCGACAACATCAAACAACCCATCAGCCGCGATCACCACATAAATCGGTGAGTTTCCCTCTTGTTCCTGTTTAATCATCGAAACCACCATCAGCATTCGAATTCTCGGACGACCCGTTCCCAACGAACAAGAACGACCAAAAAAAAAATAGCCATCCCCGAACCGAAAACCGTCAATCGACAAAAGAGGAACATCTCACTGACATTAGCACCACCCGTCGACAGCAATCATGGGTAAAGGAAAGCCTAGAGGACTCAACGCCGCGCGCAAGCTCCGGAACAACCGCCGTGAGCAGCGCTGGGCCGATCTTGCCTACAAGAAGCGTGCCCTGGGTACCGCCTTCAAGTCGTCGCCGTTCGGTGGCTCGTCCCACGCCAAGGGAATCGTTTTGGAGAAGGTCGGTGTTGAGGCCAAGCAGCCCAACTCTGCAATCAGGAAGTGTGTCAGGGTTCAGCTCATCAAGAACGGCAAGAAGGTTACTGCTTTCGGTATGGAAACTCCCATTTTGTGCCCAAGTGTTGAAATGCTGGATGATGGTCTTCTGTGGCGGCCAAACTGTTGTGAAATAAGTCAACTAACCTGTGAATTAACACAATTTATAGTCCCCAACGACGGTTGCTTGAACTTCGTCGACGAGAACGACGAGGTCCTCCTGGCCGGTTTCGGTCGCAAGGGCAAGGCCAAGGGTGATATCCCCGGTGTGCGCTTCAAGGTCGTCAAGGTTTCGGGTGTCGGTCTGTTGGCTTTGTGGAAGGAGAAGAAGGAGAAGCCCAGGTCTTAGACAGCTTCAGGCGTTTGGTTGCGTATGGGTGCTTTTATTTCACGCACAGGAACAAAAAGGGTCATCATTTGGTCTGGCACGAGGAGTCATATCTTTTTTGATTGTGTTTGCATTGAACACCGGGTTTAACGGGCAAAGGTCGATTTTTTCCAACAACAATTCCCTTCTGGGGTCGTCGACGCATGATCAACGAATAGAAGAAGATGAAGAGGGACTTTGCACCGCCGGGCTTTTCCTATCGGCGCTCTTAACGTTGCCTCACGAATGGACTCTAAATTTGAACAAAACAAAAAAGTCTATGATGCAATGAATGTGATATGGGACAACGAAATATGATTTGGTAGGTGTCTGTGTTGTGCGTGAGTATATCTTGACTTTTATCTATATGGGGTATGTTCTACATATTTTGCACAGCGTGCCTCTTCCAAGAGGTCAGTACACATATTGTTACATGGGAATCTCAAGGACGGTTTATGCAGCCATGAGCCTTTCTCTCGTCGCAGCTTGCTCTTCTCTGAGCTTCTGGTCCTCTCGATACCTCAAGCAGTAATCGACAAAGAGACCTAACGAAATCGCACCACCAGTCCAGCCGCAACCCCTTATGAACCAATGCCAGCAATCCTTGGGGTTTTTCAAATTCACCCTTTTGATCATGGTGGTCAGCGTGAAGTACCCACCTCCGCAGCCGAGGATGAAAAAGGCAGGGCCTGCATCGGCGGCCATGCCGGCGCACGTCAACAGTATGGTGTGGGCAGCGGCAAGCCCGGCGAGTACCTCCTTGGTCTCGTGGAAGTGCTTGAGCGCGATGCTCTTGATGCCGGCCTTGACGTCGTCCTTGGCGTCCATGTGGGCGTAGATCATGTCGTACAGCACGGTCCAGGCAATGTTAGACGAGTACAGCAGCGCGGCCGAGGCAAGAGCCCACTCGTTGGCGAGCAGGTCGACGCCCAGGGCCGGGAACCCCATGATGGCGCCCCAGGAGAAGGTCAGGCCGAGCACGGCCTGAGGGTAGTAGGTGACGCGCTTGGCGAGCGGGTAGAGGGTGACGAGCACGAGACTAGGGATGCCGTAGAATAAGCACGAGACGGGGAACTGCAGCAGCACGGCCAGGCCCGTCAGCAGCTGGACACCGGTGAACGCCACCGCCTTAAAGGGGGTGACGGCGCCGCGGGCGATGGGCCGCAGGCGCGTGCGCTCGACGTGCGGGTCCAGGTTGCGGTCCCAGAGGTCATTGATGGTGCAGCCGGCGCCGCGCATGATGAGAGCGCCGGTGAAGAAGAGGGCCGTGGTGCCCAGGACGGATGCCGGGGACGCCATGGGCGTGGCGAGGGGCGCGGCCATGAGGGTGGAGAAGAGGCAGGGGAAGAAAAGGTAGTAGGTCCCGATCGGCTTGTCGAGGCGCATCAGCTCGGCATAGGGGATCCAGGACTTTGGGAGGAAGGAGAGGGACTTGGGAGGGGTGTAGACGACGGGTGGGTGAGGAGATGGAAATGCCTGCTCTCCTGACGGCTTGATGTTGTTGTCAAACAGTGCCAACTGCTTCTGAGCGAGAGCCCGTTTTGTGGCATGATATGGCAGCCTTTGGTGACCATAAGTGGGTGTAGTCCGTATCGAGAGTACAGGCTGCCATGAGACCCGCCTTGGTACCATGCGCGCAGTTACGTTGATGGTTGCCAAGGGGCAGGAAGCTACCCGGAGCTGTCTGGACACAATATTTGATGCCATGATTGATGCCCCGAGTTGCTATAAGAATCCAGTCAGTTTAATATTTCGAGTCTTGGTACTGAACTATAAACTTGACACTGACCTTGCGTTCTCAACCTTCCTAGACTCAGATGCTGGGCTAGTCAAAGGATATGAAATTCAGCTGAAATTCCATGTTGGATCAGATCTGCTTCTCCAGATCGAGTTTGCCCAACAAGGGTAAAAGTGGGGCTTCATTTGGCTTTTACGTAGTAGCTGCTTGAAGATTAACTTGGTGGAGCCCATCAAGCTTGTTAATTGGCTGACCCACTTCAATTAGCTTCTCCGCATTGGCCCAAGTCGCGCCTGCGTGCTTCAACTTTTGCGCGTCTTAAGGTAGAGACTTGACGATTATTCTTTTCCCGCCTGCAATCAGCGAATCACTATGGGCTCAGTTTATTTCCAGCAACCCATGGTCATTGCAGTACACCTCGCTATCAACTGAGGAACTTCAGAGTGTGATGCATGCCATCCAGCTGAGGTAGCGCAATTTGGCGCATTCAGTTGCCCCTAATCTGATCTAATTGTCAAGTCATACTGCGTACCGACGACCATCACGATGCCCAGTGCTATGCACCCCCAGGCCAAGTTCGACCCGATCCCACCGGACCTCGATCTTGAGTCTCTTGTTGAAAGCACTCCAAACTTCAACTGGGTCGTCAGGATTCCCGCATCTAAAATAAACCGATTCGGGCCCCAAGGTTTCGAGAAGCTCGTACTGCTCCACGTCATCCATGGCGGAAAGCCGCTTGTCATAGAGGGCTGGAACGATAGGCTCGATCCGTCCCTCTTCAGCGCACGATGGCTCGAAAGTGCCTACGACAAGAAAGAGGAGCCGGTGCGTGACATTGGTGGCCAGACCGACATGCGCATGACCATCGGCCACTATCTCCGCTCCATGCCTCAGCTCACCAACCAGTGGACACCTTCGAACTTCCGCGAGGAAAGAAGACAGCGGCTCTACCTCAAGGATATTGATTGTCCCCCAGAATGGCATGAACGACTACGCAAGATCCTACCACCCAACGTTTTTTACATGAACGATAATATCGATAAGCGGGGTAACGAGATTGATATGGATTCGTTTGGGGAGACTGGCTGCGCACCTGCCGGTGATCTTATGAGCTGTCTGCCTGAGGAGATGCGTGCCCAAAATCTGATGTGCTACATTGGCCATGAGGGTACGTATACCCCTGCTCATCGTGAAATGTGTGGCAGTTTGGGCCAGAATATCATGATCGAAGCTTCGGGTGGCGACAACGGAGAGAAGCCAGGAAGTTCCATCTGGTTTATGACTGAGACCAAGGATCGTGAGGTCGTGAAGGAGTACTTTCTCTCCATGTTGGGCCACGACATTGAGATCGAGAAACATTTTGCCCAGATAAATGCTTGGAAGAAGGCTAGCTTCCCCGTCTATATCGTCGAGCAAAAGCCCGGGGATTTCCTCCTGATTCCTCCTTTGGCACCTCATCAAGTCTGGAATCGAGGCACCCGCACCATTAAGGTAGCTTGGAACCGTACCACTGTTGAAACACTTGAGCTTGCCATTCACGAGGCTTTACCCAAGGCGAGGCTTGTCTGCCGTGATGAGCAGTACAAGAACAAGGCCATTATCTACTACGCTCTGAAGAAATACTACAAAGATATCCAGAGCATGGATGACAATGCTGATATTGGGATGTTGGGTTATGGCCACGACTTGGTCAAAAACTCGGCAAGGTCGAAGCAAATGATGCTGGACTTCAAAAAGCTCTTTGCGCTGTACACTGATATTTTGGTGGATGAAATGTTTGGCACCAAAGAGGCCAACGTTGAATACATCGAGTTCGACTCCAACATCACATGTTCTTATTGCCGATGCAACATCTTCAACCGCTTCCTGACTTGCAAACACTGTATCAGGATGCTGACCACCGGCGATGAGGATACGTATGACATATGCATGGAGTGCTATGCCATGGGGCGTTCCTGCGTGTGCGTATCGAAATTGAACTGGTGTGAGCAGTGGAACTGGTCTGACCTTGTCCAAGATTACGAGGAATGGCGAACCATGATAATTCAGGATGACGGCTTTATCGATATCAACAACTCACCTCTTCCCCTTGAGATTATGAGAAAAAAGGCAGCCCGAAAATCAGTGGCACAGATCTGCCAGGAACAGCTTCGACGACGCCCTTTCAACGACATTACGAAAGTGGAACAGCCGGAACCTTTGGAGCCGTCGGATGTTGAAATTGACGGAGAGGGCCGGCCGGTAAAGAAAAAGAAGAACCGCCGCAAGAAGAAGGCAGGCGAGACTTACCGCTGTCATGTCTGTTGTCATAGGGACAACACTTTTCGTCTCGCCTTTTGCTCCAACATCGGTTGTGCTGAGGCGTATTGCTATGGTACGCTTTACCGCGCTTTCGACCTTATGCCACAAGATGTTTTGCGGACAGAGAATTGGAAATGTCCCAAATGCTTGAAGATCTGCAACTGTGGCTCGTGCCGAAAGGCAAACAGCACGACACCCTATACCCCGAAGAAAACCCTACTAGGTCATGACACCAAGCGTGTTGCGGATGATCGCAGCAAAGAACTTTTGGTCGATTTCCGGGTCCATAATCTGACCTGGCTCAAAGCTACCGGAGAAGAGAGCCGGAGCCACAATTCCAAGCGCATGCAACGTCTCAAGGAGCAAGCAGATGCCGAAAAAGCCAAGGACGACACCAGTAAGGATGTTGACGCATCCATGTCTGGCACTGGAGAGAATGAGGCGCAAGAGCAAGAGCAACCAGTCCAAATTGGCTATGGCGATCAGAGTGCTATTCTAGGTACGGACAACTATAGTCAGCCAGGAATGGCACAGGACGGTATCTCTGGAGATCCAATCGATGCACACGGTGAGCCCGACGACATGTTTGTTACGGGTGCTGCAGTTGATAGCACGCCTTACCCCGACCCCCTCGGCGACAGGGATCGCATGGTCGGGCTGGGTTACTACGAGCAAGAAGGTCCTGATAGGATTTTGTTCGATGACTTCGAGGCCCCTGACTTGGACGCCCTTGAGCAAGAGGAGGAGAATGAATATTTGCAGAAAATGCTACAAAAGGCTAAACGGAAGGCCAAAAAAGACGATGACAATGACCCAGACTTCCGCGGTCCCAAATCATGGAGGAAGAAATCCAGAAACGACAGCATGGCGAGTGCGTTATATAACGCTATGGTCGACCCATCATTATTGGCAGGCGGCGATATTCAGACTGCCCCAGCTGGAGACGTGGCCGCGGAAGAAGCAGCTGAACCTGGTCCCTCGAATAACACACCGATTCCTGGCGAGCCGAATCAGCCTATTCTCCGACACGCAAAGCCGATGGTCTCATACGTGGAGCCTGACGAGGGCCTTGAAGAATTTAACGAGGTCTATGAAGCGGCACCAAAGAAAGACTTCCCGTCACAGGTAGATTTTACTGGAGATCACACTACTGGCACGGATCCCGTAGACCTCGCCGCCGAGGCTATGCGAACTCTCCTCGGTGAAGGTGATGGTTTCATGGGCGATGTTCCGGCCCCGCCTCCTGCACCCATTGCAGCCCGCGCAGAACCACCTCGTCCACGCGGCAGACCCGGCCGACCAAAACGCCAATCGGAGCGGGTCCGGCTGGCAGATGCCGTGCCTGAACCCACTGCACCCCAGCCAAGAAAATCTCGCACGTCGATGCTGGCCAGTCAGGGATTGGATCGTGCGGCAGACGATGATGACACTCAACCTGCTGAACAACCGGATGGTGACGTTAGTCGACCACAAGCAGCTCCTGGACCGCGGAAACGCGGCAGGCCCCGTAAAATCCGGCCTACAGAAGACGCGGCATCAGGATCGCCGTCCCCTGACACACCTAAGTACATGTCCATGGCGGAACGAATAGCGCTCCGAGGAAAGAAGCTCAAGGTTGCCAAGAGCAGGCAAGCTATCAGCCGGGCATCGACGACTTCTTCCCAGTCAGGAGCGAATACGCCAACATCACAGCAGGCTAATGCCCTCACACCTGTTGAGTTTGAAAGCGCTGCGAGGCCTGTTAAGAGGGGGTCTGTGGGTTGGCCTAAGAGGACTCAGGAGCACGAACAACCAGAGCAGAGAAGTCACAACGATAGTGTTACGGAAGAACAACAGCAGGAGCCGGAGCCGGACAGTGACAAGGAAAGTGATAATGACGACTTTGTCCTGGCCGCGGAAGAGCCAGAAAGCAGGCCCAGCACCTCTGTGTCAGTCTCGTCCAGTTCTGTTTCTGTTTTGGCGCCACGCCCTGGACCTCCTGGATCTCAGTTACGCTACCTCCATCAGGCGCCAGTTACCAAAGCAAACTCCGGTCCTACGGTGGTCAGGCTTGGGGATTTGGACCTTGATCAAGACGACAGCCTCGATGATTTCATGGAGGGTGTAGAGGACAACATTTCCCTCTCGGACTCCGCAAGTGGTGATGATGACGAGGGCATTCCAGCTGTTGTCAAGCCCAAATCAGTAGCCACAAGAGGAAGGGGACGACCACGTGGTGGTCGGGCCATTAGAGGAGGACGAGGCCGTGGTAGAGGTCAGAGATAATGTGGCATGGCTGAAGTTGATTTATCTGAATGACGCGGAGAGTTTAATGAGCAGGACTGGACTGTGCGAGGCATTTGTTTCGGTATTTATTTGAAGCAACGACGTGGGGTTTGACATATCCCCTCAGTTTTTATGTTTGATATACCCTTGTTTAGTGTTTTTATGCCACCTGAACATCGAAGTCTTCACACTTCAGAAATTTCTGCTCTGGGCCTGTTTACTTGATGCCGAGGTGAACAATACTGTCTACCTAACAGCTTGGGCATGTAGCGGACTCAAACGAAAGGACGGGTAAATGCTTCTCCTGTGTCCGTTGGTGCCATGAAACCCTTTCTTTTTACTCATCTGAAAACGCCATGATGATCATGCAAGACTAACAACAACAAAAAAAGGTAAAACTCCGGTCAACGCATGTACTCTCTCTTTCTCGTCCCTTTTCCACGTGTTCCTTGCTCTGTCCGCACGCAACATGATTAGAACCCCATCCAACTCCAATTCGCTATTAAGTGTGATCGATTTAGGCCTTCTTGTCCTGCTCCGCCCGACCCTTCGTCTTCTCTTGGAGGTCCTTGATGCTGCCGTGCTCATCACGGTCGGCCTTAACGGCCTCCTCGCTGTTGGAAGCCAGCTCCGACTTCCAGTTGGCCGAGTTGTTCTTGTGCTTGTTGAGCAGGTCCTCCTTGTGGCGGGACACGTCCTCGCCGTGGTTCTCGTCGTGGTCTGCTTGTCAGTGAAGGGGGGTTGGTGTTAGTCAAGTAAGGGTTTATTTTCTTCTTCTCGTTCTTCTGATATATTGGATTCCATCCGTGTCTTCACATTATGGTCGGGAGACAACAACTTTGGGCCTGTTGTTTTTGATGTCGTGTTTATGTAAGGGATGGATGGGCTGAAGAGGCTTACGGGACGTCTCCTTATGCCTGAGCTGGGGCGTCGTGGCCATGCTTCTTCGCAGCGTGACGGGAGAGGTGGTGCTGGCGCGCAGGGTGCGGGCGAGGATCCTTGACGACATTGTGTGTATTAATTTGAGATTTGATATTGATGTTTGTGTGTGGTTTTCTTTGGTCAAAAAAAGTAGAGGTTCGTGAACGCCGTGATCGACAGTATTGATCTTTTGATATGTTTCTGTAGATTGAAGGATGAGAGAATGGTGTTGAACAAAACAAGTTTTCTTATTCGTCAATTAAATATCTGGCGTTTCTCTCTTTTTTTTACTTTTGTCGGGGGCTACTGTTTTTTATTCAGACAGGCTGCGAATTACAATGATGATGATGATGACCTTTCTCAGCTACATACATGCTTGGATAGATCGAAAGAGGAGAGCTCCAGCCCTCTGACGTCATGAGTCGATCATGATGCTCCAATGGACCTGCCTGTCGCATACCTGCCAGGTCGGACAATGATGGGTTTTGATGGGTACTTCTACCCAAAAGATAAGTAGGTAGACAAGCACTAGGCAGGCTACAAGGCGTCCATCAAAGCTAAAATTTATTGATGCAAGATTGCTAAAGCCGAGCTCTATTTGTGGGAATATCGATTGATCGCTTTGATTGATTGATTGTTGATTGAATCGGCATCAATTGCCTCTAAAAAAAAGGTTCCGGGATGCAACATCACACACAGACAAACACAACGCACATACACACACTCCCACGATCAAGGTTGGTAAGGTTTGCGACAAGATTCTTGACCAGAGTTGCTTTCGACCTGTCAAACTCCAGCTGTTTTGTTGTCAACAAAGGGCTTTGTAGCCCGCTGACAGCAAAGTAAAGCTCAAAGCTTCCTCGATCCCTTGCTAGCGGCTCAGCGAGTCGCAAACCGAACCAAGGTGACATCATTGAGCCTCCCCGTGTACCGTTACATCTCCAAAGACGTAAACTGTGAAGTGGATCGTCGACCTCGGTGATGGTTCCTCATAGTACAGTAATTACCTCAATGAGCGAGTCTCAAGGAGGAAGAGGATTTTTGAGGATTTTGAATCAGACCTTATCAAGGGAAGCTCGGAATCCTTATTGTCCGAGAGGCATTGGCATCAAGGCATCTACAGCTGATGTCTGGAGGAGCTGACTGTAGCTTATTGTGCCACCGAGCAGGCCGAAGCTACCCCTTGCACCAAACCTGCACAGGCCACTGGCACTCGAACGATATTTATTTCTTGGCCCGCGAGGCCCTTTTGGAGGTGGAAACCATTCCGCGCCCGGACGCGACCAAAAGGTGCCACGGGGACACAGAAGTGGACATAGATGCCGCGCCGTCGGGAAGCGCCGAGGTAAACCATCCTCATGCAGCTCAAGCTTCTATTCTTTCCCTCC
>NW_022156719.1:691356-759734 GCF_004355905.1 Pyricularia grisea | reverse complement strand
CCCCCCCCCCCCCGCACAGAAACATCAAATGTCCGTCAAGGGCGCAAGTGGATTATTTTGCGCGGTTTGATCTAACCATCTCATGACGTGACCCCAGGTTATGCTGTCAGTCCTTCGTTGATGATCTGTTGACAATTGTTAGTGTCCCTTCATTGACATTATCAAGGGGTAGACAGTGTGTGAATGAATACGGGTTGTATCAGATCGATGGAGGCATAGGCGAGAGCGCCCCTCTCTTGTCCCGAGGAAAGATCGGCTTTTTGGTGTGTAGCGTTTCACCCGTAGGCGTCACGAACGCCATCTCGAACAAAACAAACCCCTTTGTTTGTTTGATATGAGAATCCTCAACGTACAGTAGCGGGCGGTAGTGTACCGGTAACTGTACGTAGTCTAACTCTTCGGTCGAATTGCCTGCTAATGACACCGAGCCTGTCTCTCTTCACTAACCCCCTTTTTTTTCAGCTTGCAATGCCTAGTGGTAATTGAATTTCATTACTCGCTTAGCATAAAATCCCCAAAAGCTATGGGCAGTAGATCACGTCTAGGGTTCCGCATTCAATTGCGCTAATAACATTAGCATTTATGATTTGACGTGAATGTGCATTTTCGGAAGTTAGTCTAAACAGGAAAGTTAACCCGTAGCTCAAATACTGTACCATATGTACCATATGCATCCTGATTTTTCGAAAAAGTCGCAAGTCATTCAATTCGGGGTCCCAGGGTTCTGAGAGTTCCCAAAAATGCATCTGATTTGTGCGAGCTGATTATCAACCAGCGGCGTGGTACGGATTTCCCTGTCAATTCTCTCTCACGTGTCTTGTCCCTCTCTTCTGGAAAGCATAATGAACGGATCGGTGACTGCTTCTACTATCGGATTCATCTGAAATTTCTGAAGATGCATACTTTTTTTTTCCTCCTTCAAAAAAAAAAAAAAAAAAAAAAAAAAAGTCAACCATGCCTTTCTTCTTTGTCGTCCGACATGGATAGCAATATCAAAATGTCAAACACGAGCGAGAAAAAGGCATCTTCTACCCCCGCGCAAGCTGAGACAAGGGGGACGGCCGGAGCGGGGGGCGGTGCTGATGTGCAGGGCAAGGGCAAGCAGGAAAAAAAAAACGCATGGCAGTTAGTTGTGCAGGCAAGGCGCACGCAGGGCGAGTGGCAGAAAAAAAAGGTGTGGGTGGCGGCTGTCTTTGTTCTGTCCGACTTCGCCTCAGTACCGCAGCACTCTGTTGCAGCACAGGACGATACATGCTGGTCCGTGCGGTTCTCTTTTGTCCAAGCTCCATGCCTGCATGCATGCTCGCTCGGGCCGGGGGTGGTGTGTAGGCACACGGCGTGACCAACAGGGGGCGGGGGGTAATACAGTACATAGAATAAGAAATACAGTAACACACTGGATATGTAGGGCTTCCAGGGCTGTCCCCGCACGGACGCAAGGGTTGGAATGAACGCGGAAATGGCGGTGTGGGTGGCAGTGTTTGTCCTGTCTTGTTCTGCTTTCTGTCTGAATGCATCGAGGTGGCGAAACAGTGTGCACGTTCAGTAAGCGTTCTTGGCAACGTATACTTACTCTGTACCGGTACGATATTATGAGGTTGACTACATAGTAAATATTGAAAACAAATCCGGGGGCGATGGTCGTTGATGGGTTGCAGAATAACCAACAATCCCCTTGCCCATCATAACCACATCTTGATCGGTCTGGCACATCACTACTCTGCATCTGTTTTCGAGTAAAATCTGGGCCCAGCCTAATGCTTTTGCAAGTGTTTCCTTGTCTGCTCATCAATGCACCCAGTAGATCCGAAGCCTTATTATCAGTAATTGCATTCGGGCAAGGGTTAGTAGATCGAGACCGTTTCATCTATACAAGACTGCTTACAGTACTCGGCAGGATGACGATACGCTGATATCCAGACAAACAGCTAACGGTCCCAAGCGCCGAGTGACAAGAGAAAGAGATAGTAAAAAAGACAAAGTCAACAAAAAGGAAAGAAAAAAGTAATATTAAAATCAAAACAACACAAGAAAGAAATGGGTGAGGCGCTTGTTTGTGCGGCAATTATGCGGAGAACCCTGAAAATCAATCGCCAAACCACGGCCAGCAGATCGGCTTGACAGTGGCTCGTCAGGAACAAGAAGCGGCCTGTTCGGCCGGCCCATGCCTTCGCTTGTTACCAAGGTTCCTTTACCAATGTTTGACTGCAGCACAGCGACTAGCCAACCTCACAGAGGAGGAAAGAAAAGGGGACCAAGTCTAAAATGACTAAAATAACCTGCAGAACGGTTGCTGCAGGTCGGGTAGGTGGCTGGAGCTGGTCAATGGCGGATGCTACGGAATAATAACTAGGTTACACTCTGTATGCATTTTATTTTATCGTTATTTTTATTTTTTAAGGAGACACATATTATTATCCAAGAGCGGCGGCTAGCTAATACTCGACTCGACTCATTAATTACTTGGTATTATTCATGATCAGGGGAATCATATTCCTTTGGCATAGGCTGATCTTTATTTCGAGGCCTTGCCAAGCCTCTTCAAACACAACAGCATGAAATCCAATACGTCTTTTCTCCTACCGAAGGCCAAGTTTAAAACCACCCGACTCAGGGGCGAGAATGACGGCAGCTTTACCCCCGTTCCCCCGCCTCGATTCGAACTTACCACAACCACCGGCCATGGATATTGTTGGTTCTTGTGTCGCCTTGCTTCCAAAAGGACTAGGCTGTCGCAACACCTTATACCAGCACTATCCTGGTTATGTTTACCAGTACCGTAGTACACGGATCCTCCGATGCATCTTTTCCTGTTCCCTACTGGGATAAGGGAGGCCTGTCGTACAACGCCAACAACCCCGACGCTAGAGTCTTTTTCCTTCAAACTGGTCACCCAATCCCATCCCAAAAGATGCTGACAGTGGGAGGTACCTTTTTTTTTTCTTTTTTTTTTTTTGTTTTTATCAATTGTCCGAGAGAGTAGTCCTCAATAGTAAGAGCGAGTTAATTCCATTCTGGACAGGCTTCCCCGTCTCTCCCCATATAGAATATCACCCCACAAACTCGACGCATCAAGAGGATTACCACTAGGCAATACATAGTAATATTGGCCCAGATAACCAAGTCTCGCGATTCGTAAACGTCTGCAAGAAGTCCCGGATTACTTCTTGAGCTGCACTTGCAAGATAACGGCAAAGCTGAGCACAGCATCTGGAAATCAGGGATAGATTCGCTCATGCCGCTGCAGGTAAACACACCACTATAGGTTTTCATGCAGCAAACCCTACTTGATATTCCGGATTGTGTGTGAGTGGTGCGACCTCTTTGGGCTCTGAACTTTGGGCCCTGTCAGTCGTAAAATGGTACTTGGTAAGTGGTCGGTCTGTCAGATCCCTACGGAATTGGGTCACAGACAGGAACCCAAATGTGGAGTTTTGACGGTGGTAGTATGTCCCCATGAGCACAAGCGCCTTTGTGTCTATCGTCGATTCGTCGAATATGTTTTTGTTGTCCATGTCCAAGGCCCCATAGGTACCTTACCTTAACATTATTTCCTGCTCATATTGGCTGCCACATCACATCGTGCAGGGATGTGTGGGCCTTTGGCCCCGCCTTTTTTGCTTCTGCTAATGCAATGCAGCCTGGGAGCGGCAACAAACTCCATTTTGCAAAGCGAGTGACAAAATAAAATCATCAGACGTTCGAGAAATTAATAACGTGGTGATCAAAAAACGTCAATAACAAACAACAACCACCCCCCCGACAGCAACAGACACTGTGTGAGCCAAAGGCCAAAGGGGGGGCAATAGCGTCAACAGGCGCCAATCAGTGGCAAACAAAGGTCCATCATCCACCCATGTCCGCTCCGCGCAACCTGCAGGTCTCCTATTTGGTGCTAGCTTAGTTGAGCTAGCTGTGCAGCTCGACGGCCGGCCACCATCTGCAGCAATTATTTGGCCTCATGGCGAAAAGAATTGGGTGGGTGTTGTGACGATGCTCACTGTGGCACAGTGTCCTTCTTTCTGAGCAGATCAAAAGGTCCCTTTTGTCTTGGGAGTGAATGTACGTACGACGAGACCACAAGAGACTAGGCCGAGTTCTAGACAAGCCTCCAATTCCATGGTGTGGGAAAGTTCCATTGGATGGAGGAGATGAAATCACGAAGAAAATAAACAGTTCTTCAGACAAAATTATTACACCATTACTCCTATTTTACCCCCCGAATTGAACAATCCCATAACTAACACAAGTCCAAGCGCCTTTGCCGTGCATGTTTCCGAGAATGTCTTTTTTTGACGATAGCCGCCCGCCTACAAGAAGCGCCATCATTACCAGGCAGGGGACAAGGACGGGCAGAATGGTTGCTTTGATTCAGGTTTATTTCACGCCAATCAATCATTGGATCGTGCACATCGCCTTCTTTCAGACAAGGCGACGGAGGCGGGCGGGAACAAATATAGGACAAAACGGTTCAGTTGGAGATCTGTGCTTCCTTTTTCGCTCCCCTGGTCGATGTCCGGTAATTTTGAACAAATGACAAGCCCAGAAACTGAATAAGGGTTGTTCATTAGACGGATATTGTAAGATCGTATTCACTTTTAAACCACACGGTACGGGTCTTTGATTTTCATCATCAGTCAGTTAATGACGATTTGGCGTTGATGTGTTGGAACCGCTTTGGTCCTCAAACTGTTCAGTTGTACGGCGTGGGTACTTTTGGACGACAACAAATAACCCGGAATGTGCCCACTGGCAATCTCCAAAAGCATACCGATACTTCATGGACTTGGTAAGATCCAAAACAAAATAATGCAAATAATGGATAGAGCGAGATTACATACCTAGGCTTTCAGAGTTAAATTAGGATTGATTGGTATTAAGGTCTTCTGTACCTGTTCAATTGTATTACTATTCTGGGTTTGTTTGCCTTCTCAGCATCTGCGCCCGCCGCCGGCCTGTCGGTCTTGATCATACCCACCACTACATTGAACCTCAGCCACGATCCGGTCAGCATTGAAGTTCCAGTTGTGATTTCCATCCCTGGAATTATGGGTGAGATTGCATCAAGCAGCATGGGGCACGTCAACCTTAGATCCCATCTGTACTACTATCTAAGTGAGATCAGCGATTTGAGGGTTATCAGCCTCTTCAAGAATGGCAACTATTATAAAATAAAAATAAAAATAAAAAAGGGGGAGTAGTAAATAAACAGTGCCTGTCGCAAACGACAGAGTAAACACAGGCTGAACCCAGGCACCAAGCCTACGAAGCATCCATCGCCGTGTCCGGACCAGGCCCTGCCTGGAGTGAATGCGACAACAATTCCCGTCCACACAGTGTGGTGATGTTTCTCTCGCTGAACTGACTTGGTTAGCTGCGTGCAAATTTGACCGTCCTGCAAACCCATCCGCAAGAAGGCCGTGACCAAAATTACCCTCAATGCCGCTTATCCACATCCGGGTTTGGGCTCACGACCCACTTGTTTTCGTCCATAGAAAGCCAATGTGGCAAAACGAACAGATAGCGCGAGACTGGCTGAACTGGGTTGAAGGCGGTCGGAGGGTGGATCCAGGCCCGCCTGGTTTTTGGGTTGCCGCCATCTCTGATTGGCAGAGCCACGCTGCATCCCCTGCCGGGCGGCGTGGTCACGATGCAGTGTGCGACAGGGATCTGGCGGACGAGCGATTGCGTCGGTACCCCAGTCGTTTTTCCTTCCTTGGGTATGCCACCCACCCGCCCCCCAAAACATCGCTAGACGAAAGAATGGAGCCCGCTCATTCGGTCCAACAAAATCCCATCCCATTGTCACTGCTTTGGTACAGAAGGGTGGTCCCCCTCCCTCTCGCCTCCCCTTTTTATTTCTTTTTCCGACCTTTTCCCTCACTCACCGACTTCCGTCTCGCATCACATTTACCACCTTCAACCTAACTCGCCCTCACCTCACCATACTTCTACCTTTTTCCACCATACGTGATACATCACAGCAATCTTCCAACTCAAAACATCAATCAATTCGACGAAAATACAGCCACTAAATAACCCATCTTTTACTTTCGCCAATAACCAAACGCTGTCACATTGCTGTTTGTTTTCTTTTTTTTTTTTTGTGTTGTTAGCAGCCGACTTAATACCGCACTACGGACAAGCCACCTCGGGTCTCTTGCAATAAAACCAACGGCCACCCCACACTCCGTTCTCAACCAACTTGATTCACCGACTCTCCAACTCGCCACCGCCATTTCACCAACGAGGCAGAACATTTTTTTTCAAAGCCGCATAGTCTGTCGTCAATAACAAACAACATTCCGGCTTATTACTCCAAATTTCGAACGATCAAACATCGCATTGTAGCACAACACAAGCGACCCAATCATGTCTGCCTACTACCAATTTCATGCCCACAGCCAACAACCTACACCGTCGGCGCCTGGTCCCGTCTCCCACAGCCATCATGGCCCGCGGACTCGGAGGGCGCCGAGGTTATCGGTGTCGCAAAACTCGCAAAAACAGTTCAGGGGCGTGCGAAGCATGAAGGAGTTGTCCGAGACGGTCGCAGTCAACAACTTCCGCAACAAGTTCGAGTCGTGCCGATCTTTTGATCTCGAGGACGACATGGAGTTTTGCCCTGGTTTGTTGACTGAGAGCGATGTGAGTAATTGGTCCTGGCAGTTGTGATGCGAATGAATTTTTGTCGCCAAAGACTTTTGGCGCATCGTGTGCGACTTGAAGCTGACTCACCATTCAACAGCTCGTCTCCATCCACAGCTCATCATCCGAGCGATCGTCCTTGGCAAGCAACTCTCCCGCCCACTCACCAACGCAACAGCCGCAACAAGTCGCGTCGGGCTTCTCACTCAACTCTTCGTCTCCGCCCTTCATCCCGCCAACCTACCAGAGCCAACACTCTGGTAACCTTAAGCTTCACCAGCCTGCCGCCACTCGCGCCCGCAATGCCATTCCGATCATCAACCCCCTGACCGGAATCACCATGGCTAGCCCACCGCCTTCAGTTTCACCCGGATCCAGGATGCACCAGACTCTTGGTCGCCGATGGTAGTGCGCTGCAGTTCTCCTCACTCCTGTAATGGGATCGAGGCTGCTTGTTCACTGTCGTCGCGGTTGTTTGCAATTAGTCTTTTTTTTTTCTGCAATGACCGTTTGGCGTACCGCTTTATCAAAAACGCTGGTTCATCTTGGCGGGTACCGACTTGACAATTCCAAGGCATCGATTTTCACTTCTCCACCACACCTCGGCTGGCAGGGCATCATCGCTTTTAGGGTCCAACGACTCTTTTAACATCTCCGTGTTCCGACATCCTCCGGAGCACAACCCTGTACAAACCTTTGCTCGACATACCACCTCCTCTTCTGATTTTCCCAGCGAAAATTCGATTTACCTCAGCGACACGAAGATAATCGATACCTTTCTTTGGCTTCTCGAAATATTATACACCCGGTACTGGAGTACCCCGCTCCGGAAGATGACGGCTTTTTGTTTTACGAACCGGCGTTCAAACGGATCATTGCATACTTCTCATCGATAATACTATTTGCATCGGCGTCAGCACGGCAGGAGTTCATTGGTTTGACTTTGTCTTTTTTTTATCTTTTACGGTCGATTCCCATTTTGTTGCCCATACAGGAGCGTGGCGAGCTGTTTTGAGCATGATACATTGGATTGTGTTTTTCATGGGTCACGAGTTCAACAAGAGAAAAGATTCTTTTGCGAATAGATGGTGTTCTTGGCCTACGCAATGGCGCGGGACACTGGTGTTGGGTTCGTCTTTTTTTTATCTCCTTTTTTTTTCGGAAACCATCTTCTATAAGCCGGCTTCATGTATTACTTTTGGTCAGATACATGGGACGGGTTGGCTTCTGTGTTAATGTTTTGTCTCCTGGTTTTTTTTCTTTCTTTTCTCGATCACTACTACTATTATACGGGACAAATAACTGGACAAAGGGTGGGCAAAGAACATTTCCTTTTGGTGTGTCGATGCGAGGATATCCCCGACACAAAAAAACACCCCGGGATCAATTGTGTCGGGTTGGGGCGGACAAGGAGTTGGTGCTTTATTTTTTTCTTGTTATTCTCATCTCTTGTTTTTATTGATTCCCTGCAAATAAGATCATGTATCCTGGGTAGCCGGCGGCGGTTTAACTGTGGTTTTATCTCGGGTAACGCGTTTAGGTTTCACAAACGACGAGTCTTATTGGCACTACTTTATTCTGTTCAATTGCTTGAAAGATCGTGATATGCTGTGTGACATGTACAAAGTAGCACTTGTGTGTTTGTCTAATAAGGAGGCACTGCGGGAGGTCCGTAACCTGGCAGAAGCCGCATGATAGTGACAAAAATGCTTGGTTCGGGGCGCATGTTTTGGGCGTATAAGCTGTAAATAGCAAAGTTTTGCAAGCCACGGTTTAGTTGTTATGCTCATCTGCCTGGTTGAGGGTATAACTGTCGTAAAGAATTTAGAGTTATTTATGTGTTAATTGTATTTTACTTTTGCATGACAGCATTGGTAGAATCACAATGGTATTATCATTATCGTACTACGTGGTGGTCATGTTGCTAATTAGAAGGTAAGTTAAATTTATTGCCTTTCTTTTCTTTTTCTTTTCGTTACGAGATGGGTGAATGCAGATGTTGGTTCTATCTGGATTATATATGTAGCTATGTTGTTATATTAAACTCATTTGAGACGTGAAATAATATTCACGTAAGGTCTTCTGCATGATCTTGTCACTTACTCCGATGTCATTATGATAGACATATACAGATCCAAAGTTACAAGCTATGTGAATTCATTGTGGTTTTTGTTTATTTCTCATATTGTTCGGTGTTTCTCCCAGAACAGAATTGTATCGCATGTAAAAACCTAAATTGCAGGAGGCCATAGTTACATGTTCACATATGTACATAAACACATTGTATGTAAAGAGTTATATTTGTATAGTTAGTGAATAAGTTATATGAATACCTTAAAATAGTCCAGGAGACTTTGAAAGATGGCAATGGCACTAATAACCACGCTCCCGAGATAAAAACGACGTGACTCCTTCGTCGCCCCCGTCAGTTGCAAAGGCAGCCAAGATTGTCCCAACATACTCGAATAAAAACACGTTGGACTCGTCCCCGGACCGAGTTCCCGGTATGGATGGGCAGTTAACCAAGAGACGGGAGACCCTAGTAATGATGACCGCAGTCATCCAGCACTGGCCAGAAGGTCTTTTTTTGGGTCTGTTTGCCTCCTTGCTCTTTTCCCCTGTCGGTCATGTTATGATAGCGCTGAGGATTTTCAACCCACAGGAAAGAAATTCCGCAGGGTATGGGGGGGTTTATAAGTATGAGTCATCATGTCGTTAATGGGCTCGAGGAGCACGTCTTGAGTCGACTGTGGCGTAGCGTACACCGAGTTGTGGTGTGATGTTTGTGTCAGTTTGGTTGCGGTGCGGCGAGGGCATGCGAGCACCTGCAGGTTCGGTAGAATTTCTCTTGGATGATGAGCATCGGTGTGCTTTGTGGTTCGGGGAGTAACTTTGTTATCAAACTGGTGAGGATGGGATGAAGCGGTTTTCGTTCTTGGAACGAACGGTAAGTCAGTTAGCTGATATTTTTGTGCGCATCTCATGACTATCACATACGACCCTACCCACTGGAATATACGGGATCCCGTCCGCTCTCCCCTAGTCAAACCAGTGAGGGCCGAACTAGTACTCAGGTGGGTGACCACTGGGGAATCCTCGGTGTTGTATGTTTTTGACCTTTTGCACAACTTGATCTAAGTATATTCTCTTGTCGAACTCGGGCTGAAGTTTTCACTGGCTTTGTTCTTCCAGTTTCCATATGTATATTACAATTATATTTTTGAACAATGCACTCGGTAGCTATATACCTTGGCCATTCACTGTTCACTTCCAGAGAACGAGATCATCTTGCTCACCAGTATGCCTGCATGAACTTGGATTCCAAGCGTAGAACCAAGCGTATCTACTGCTTAGGTGATCGGTCAACACATGTTAACCAGAATACATGACAAGGGGGAAGGGTTACTACAGCAGTCTTGTCTACCTCCTTGCTACTAGGACTGGCCTGGAAGTTCCAAGTGTTGATTAGACAAGATATATCAAATCAACGGATACAATGATGGCTAACACTGCATGGTATTTGAGTTAACATATAAAGATATTCTCGTCTATTCAAGCTGACCTATCCTACGCGACGTCAAATGGTTGACACAAACCGAAAATGTCACAGAAGCCTCATAAGCAATACTCATGGGGTAGAAACGCTCTATTCAAAACTTTACGATCTGTATCACAAGCTATTCCATAAGACAGGATGACCTCACTCACATCCATTCTCAGAGCCCCAACCATCGCTCGGTGACCGCAATTCTACGAACTGTCAGGCCACCACGCTCTAAAGAATTAGTACAGAATCTAGAGCCCAAAAAATGCCGCATAATTAAGTGTAGGCAGGTATCCTCGGGTAAGCGCAAACGGCACGGTGCTGAACCGCTGGCTCCGTCGTCATTTGAGGTCAGCTGCCCTGTCTGCCGGGCGTGTGCAAGCTGGACTCCCATCCAAGACCGCTTCACTTATGTCGAGATGTGTATTCCTCGTGGATACCTCGTCTCAGAGCATATCGGCACGTTGCCACTCAAAAATGTGCATCGAGGTGAAGTCGCTGGATGGCGGCAAGCTGGACCTACATCGCCAAGACCCAACCCAGAGCCCAGAGGGCCCTGGGATGGTGAGCTTGTCACCTAGGAAGGGCCAGCTGGCTAGCCTATGTTGCATAGAGCTGTGCCCAGAGCTTGAACTCTTAAAAGGCACGAGCAAACATATCCAGAAAGAGCTCCTCTTCATCAAGAGCCGGATGCCAGCAGGTGGAAAAGGAACTGCGGCAGGCCATCATGAGCAAGTCGCATACCATAATCATGGTAAAGGTATGAGAACTTGAGCAAGCCCTGGAAATTCAGGCCTCCCTAAAGACCCCGAGCCTTGACGAATCGGTTGATCTGGTCACGGGTGATCTGTTCGTTATACGACTCTTGACATTCGTAAAACGCTATCAGCTCCTGTGTGCAGTCGATCATGGCCTCGATGTCGACACCGCTCTCCGAGAGCCAGGCGGCAAAGCGCTGGAGTTTGCTCTTCTCCTTTTGCGGCGAGTCCTTGGCCTGGGTTTCCGATTGCCTGTTCTGCTGCTGCATTTGCTGCTGGCGGAACATCTCCTGCTGCTGTGGCGTGAGCTGGTAAGGCTGGTTCGGTGGATTCTGCTGGATGGGAGAGGACATTGCGGAGGAACCACTATTACCGCCAGGTGTCATGGCTTTGGCCGCCACGGCCTGCTGGAACATGGATAGCCCAGGTGCCAGAGTGATTCCAAGTGAGCCGGCCGGTGCGCCTCCCTGCTGCCCGGCGGCGGCACTATTGCTGCTTGAGGCCTTGGACAACCTAAGCACAAGAGCCAGCATGATGGCAGCGAGCGCAATGGTGTGCGGGGCATAGAGAAGTGGTAAGTCGGTCATGAAGTGATCGTTGAGGAAAGATACCGCCAGGACGTGGTCGTCGTTAGCGAGCTGGAAGTCCTGCTGCAAGGCAGTGAGAGTGCGGTAGGGCTGGTGGACAATGAGCTGGGCGCTCATCTCGGATATGAGCCAGAACTCGCACTCGCCAATCTTTGCGATCTCGAGCGACGGCGTCTCCATTGGCCAGACCTTCTTTGCCTCGAGCGAGACGTTGCGTATGTGAAGCGGCATCTCCTCCATCTTGCAGGCGAGGTACACGGCGGTAACGAGAACAAGAGTTGGGTTCGTGCTTCGGATCTCAACTCGCGTGTAGAAGCGCTTCATGTAGACCTGGGCTGTAGCGATGGCTTGTTGACGGATCGAGAGGTTTTTGGCGAGGCGGAGCATTTCTGTGGGAAGTCATGATGGCTGTTAGGGATTCTGGTTCTCGGCCAGCTTTTAAAATTAAAGACAGAGTTGGCGACTCACGGTAGTTGAAGTAGTTGTATAAATGTCTCCATTCAGGCAATGGATACATGGTCACCAAGGACGGGTCCTCATTCTCCAGTTGCTGTCGTCTGGCTGCCAGCTCCTCTTTAGTAAACAGCCAATTCCGACGCTGAGTCGACTCCCAAAAGTTGGCCGCCATGCTGACACAGACTGCTGAGCAGTTCTAGGTGAAGAATGAATGATACTACAGCTGGTCGAATTGATCCCGTAGGTATCTACAAGCTGAAAAACTGGTAGGTCCCCATCACCGAGCCGAAGCTCTCAAAGCTACCGAGAGCTTGGCTTGTGTGATGGATGCTGGGTGCCTAAGGTATACAAAATTCCATTTACTTGACATAATAGCTAACTTAATGGTGATTGAGACTTGAAACAATTGCCTCTCACAGCCATTCAAGCAGCCAAACGTCGAGAAATGTTTTCTTTTCCCTTATGGCGGTGGCAGACAAGAGGATGTTCGTTCTCCATGTACTCCGTACCTAGGTAGGTACTGTATGTACATCATCGCTGCTTTATCGAATCGTGGCTTCCATCAGATAACGGGTACCAAGCGAGTGGCTGGAGGGGCTTGAGCTTGGCTGACACATCCCCCAAAACTGACAAGTGCTGATTGGTAGGTTGAAGCTTTCTAGTTCCACCATAGCCCACAGACGGCAGGGTGGAGCCAGTCGTCTCGTTTCTGTGACGGCGAGTAACGATTGTGGTCATATTGCACCCCCTTGTCCCACCTAGCTTTGATGGAGTTCCACCTATTGATCGATCAATGTCGTAGCAGCTTTTTCTCACTACCTGCCTACCTTAGTGTACGGAACTACCTACATACGATAAAATCAGAAGGTGTGCGGACTGTTATCTCTTAATATCTAAATTGGCAAACAGACCCTCGGAAGTTTGCGCCATCCGTCCAGCCCTTGGGACAACACATGGCTGCGAAAGCGCAAAGACAAGCACCGAACAAGCCAAGCTCGATAAGCAGCAGTATCAGGGGGATAAGGAGTAGCTCTAATCAACAAGCCCAGTTTCGATCAGACGATGCATGCGATATAACAGTGTCCTGCGGGAAGCAACGAGACCAAGCCCAAAAAAAAGACAAACATTATAACCCGCAGTAATCCGACATTGGGCGATATTTCCCGCAAACTGAACCGCCTTCCCGACCTGCAATGACTAGCCGAACATGAAGATCACAGATGTGGTCTCGGAGCTGGAGGCCAGCATGGCCGAGTCACAGAACGCGCGCGACAAGCGCATGGAGGAGCTCTGGCGCGAACTGGACCCCAAGGGTGCCGGCGAGCTTGACCTGAAGGAGCTCAAGAGGGGATTAAGGAGAATAGACCATCGTTAGTCTCTCGGGCGCATGTCCAGCCGATGTGAAGCTTTCATCGCAACAACTGACCAGGGATTTGTGTTGGGGGGAATAGCTATGAAGAATGCAGAAAACATGCTGGGAGATGTGTTCAAGGCTGTTGACACCAGCGGGGACGGCAAGATCCAATATGAAGGTGCGTTAGTTGCGAGCAGTTTACAAACTGCACGTATGCTATGCGGGCGGAGAGACACGCACATACAACTCTGGCAGGCTTTCAATGACTGACCAGGCTACGGCATATGGTGCAGAGTTTCGCACATTTGTCGAGACGGCCGAGAGGCAACTTTTTGCCCTTTTCCGATCCATCGATAGGGACAACAACGGAAGGCTAGACAAGGAAGAGCTGCAGGCCGCTTTCAAAAAATGTGGCCTGACCGTCTCATCTAAACGGCTGACGGGCTTCTTCAACGAGATCGACATGAACCGGGACGGATATATCACTTTTGAGGAATGGCGGTAGGTTGTGCCGTTGTTGATTTGCTTGTAGCTCTGCCGCATCGCCGCCATTGAAGCCGTCTATAGGGCACATCTGCCCCAGATTGCGTTACCGGATCCAGCGAATGGATGGTTGGTCGTGCAGAGCTCAGACATTGTTGTGTGTGCTGACCGTCCTTCCCGCTAAGTGACTTCCTCCTATTCATGCCGGTACACGACGGTGATGGTGGTGCTGCTCTGGCGACGGCACTGTCATTTTACTCTCAAATCGTCACTATAAATGCCGAAGGTGATTCGCTGGTGAGCGAAGATACCCTCGAGGGCTTAGGTACGACCAGCTTCCTTCTACACGCTCTCTTCGGTTCTATCATTAGGCTTGCCCAACCATCACCGTCGCTGTCTGGTAAGACATCTGGACCTTCTCGAAAGTCTCTACAAAAACCCGACGCGAATGTGGCCTCACAAATACCCAACGAATCCGGACAAGGCAACTCTCCTGTTGAGAGACCCATGTCCCCAAACCCAGCCTCGAAATCTTCACAGCCGCCGGCTTTGGCTGCAGCAACCACGGCACCCACTGTGGCACTAGCAGAAAGGGGGGTGGCCGCCACAGATGAACCCTTGCCAAGGCCAGCTTCTCGAGCACACAGCAAAGCAGCCCTTGGCTTGGCCACACAGCACACCGGCGAAGGTTCCAGCTCTGTTATAAGTCCAGCGACGCTTGAGGAGGGAGAAGACTACGCGTTGTCGGCACCGAAGCAAGTAGAGAAGAAAACAAAGCCCTCCAAGCTGACTGAATACCTACCTGAACCAGGCTACTTCCTTGCCGGTGCCATCGCGGGTGGTGTATCACGTACAGCAACTGCCCCTCTCGACCGATTAAAAGTATACCTCCTTGTCAACACAAAAGCCAGAACCAGTGCCGAGGCAGCTGTAGCGGCCGCTGCCAAGGGACAGCCCCTGAAGGCTGTCAAGAATGCAGGCCATCCGATCGCTGCTGCCATTACCAGCTTATATAGATCAGGTGGCCTGCGTACGTTTTTTGCTGGTAAGTATCGTCTGTGATGGTCAACCAAGATGGGTGCGGCTCGAGCGCAACTGACTAACCGTGGTATGCACACATTGTTGTAGGAAACGGATTAAATGTCATAAAAATCATGCCGGAGACGGCCATAAAATTTGGCTCGTATGAGTTCGCCAAACGCACCCTCGCAACTCTCGAGGGTCACAGCGACCCTACTCACATAAACCCTTACTCCAAGTTTGTTGCTGGTGGAGTGGCGGGCATGGTTGCCCAGTTCTGCGTCTACCCATTAGACACACTTAAATTCCGGCTGCAGTGTGAGACCGTACAGGGCGGACCAACGGGCAACGCACTCTTGGTGCAGACGGCAAAGCGTATGTATGCGACGGGCGGGGTCGCAGCGGCCTATCGCGGCGTGACCATGGGTCTGGTGGGAATGTTCCCGTACAGCGCCATCGACATGGGGACATTCGAGCTCCTGAAGACGACGTACCGAAGGTACAAGGCACGGACGTGCGGGATACACGAGGATGACGCGGAGCCGGGAAACATAGCCATGGGAATGATGGGTGCAACATCAGGAGCGATCGGGGCGACGATAGTGTATCCACTCAATGTGCTCCGGACTCGGCTACAGACGCAGGGTACAAAGATGCACCCACCGACTTATACGGGTATCTGGGACGTGACGACGCGTACGGTGCGGAACGAGGGCGTGAGGGGCCTGTACAAAGGCCTGACGCCGAATCTACTCAAGGTGGCGCCGGCCTTGAGCATCACATGGATCGTGTACGAGAACTCGAAGAAGTTCCTCAATCTACAGTGAGGGAATCGATCGGCGGATGGATTGATGAATGGCAAGATGCCGATGGCAAAGCATTCTCTACATTTCATCTTTATAAATCCCCGCCGCCTATACTAAAAGGGATTTTAGTGCCGCATAGCGGAGGCGTTATTTGTTAATTTTTTTCACTTATTTTTTGAAACTTTTCTATTCACACCTTGTTCCACCCCGGGTTTCCCCTTAGTTATACGGCTACTTTGACCTATCACAAAGAGTGAAGGACAGGTGCTGGTATAGATACATGGCATCTCTTATTGCTCGTACTCGTATTCCTTTTGTTCCCTTTCGAGGTGATGGGCGGGAGAAAAAGGAAGTCACAGGGGTAGAACATGGGGCTTTGGGATGTCTAAAGTTGGGTGGATAACTAACAGCGATAAATCTTGGTTGCCATTTATCGATACATTGCTCTATAGACCGTTTAGGCTAAATCAATGTTTGGCTTCTTATCCCATTGGGCATTGTCGATGATAGCTGGCACAGGCTTTCCTCTGTGTGACTCAACGTTGATAAGTGATAAAAAAAAAGTTACGCGGCCGCGTGGGGAATGGAGGCGTAAGACTATGCAGGATGACGGAGCAAGGTAGTAGGTAGAGTACTCTGCGGATAGCTGGTGATAGGAGGATGGGTCTCGAGTCTACATTTGGGTACTAACAGTACAAGTATGCATAGCAAAACAGAGAATAATGGACCGACTATGTCGCGAGCTTCCTATTCTGGCCTTGGCGATGGTGTCTTGTTGTGGGAGGCTTACGCCATCCATACTCCGTAACCCTTTTTTTTTTGCGTCTTCTGATTGCTCGCCGGCTTGCATGATGGGGGGTTTGGGATATTTTTAATGGGTGGATTTAGGTTAGAGAGCTGACAGTGCATCAAGCGAAGTCGGGCGGGATGTCATGTTTCCCTTTCCTACATGCGTATGGGTTTGTCGTTTTTTTTGGCCTTGCCTTTTAGATGGAGTGAGAGCCGGACTCGAAATGCTTATTTTTTTGTTCGATTCGTTTGCTTCCAGGACTAGAACTAGAACTAGATCTTCTCATATATCTTTTCTAGTTTTCCCCCAGAGTCTTGGCCAGTTGGCACTTTCTATTCGACATCCATATATTCGGAACAAAACAGGCATATTGCTTGGGCTACCCGTCCATTTACCGCTGTCTGGTGTCATTTGCGATTTTTACTATTTTTGTTCACCTTGCTTTATACCCCTTCAACGAAACCCTCCCGAAAAGAAGGTACTCTCGTTACCCGAGCTTGAGTCGCGAAACATACTTGTCGGGTCTTAGTACTAAAAAGAGATCACAAAAAGCAAGCATAAAAAGTGCTAGGGGGTTGCGATTTGCAGTTGCGTTTTAGGGCGTTTTTTTTTTCTCTTCTTTTTCTTTTAACGCGGTATTGCGCTTATGGCCCTGGGACTTTAAAACTCTCCACTGCAAAGCGACGATCAAGTCGGCCTTGGCATACGTTTCGACGCGTTTCGTAAGGGGGATAGCGACGACGAAAAGGAAAGAAAACGATCAACTGAGTAGAGAAAAAAAGATAACGAAAAAAGAAGAAGAAAAAGATCGTCGCAAATGTCGCGATATCCCATGCCGGGCGAGGGGGATTATTGGCCTCATAATGATATACAACTCAACCACGCAGACGTTATCGGCGCCGACGACGGCGACAACAATTGGGAGGCTGCATTGTCCCCCAGCGATGGGTACTTTGGCGGTCCTTTGTTGGGAGAGGCAGAGACAGTGCCACGAGCCTTATTACCCGACGTTTGGGTTCTGGACCCGTCGCTGCAGAGGAGCCACCATGATGGGGATTTCAGTTATCATTGGCAGGGGAGCGCTGCCGGGGCGCCGGACAGGGGTCAGGGTGGTGTTCTGATGGACGGCGGGCGGGCCCTGACTCGGGGTTGGTCTGAGCTGCAGCCGCGGCCCCCCAGTTTTCCACATGCTGCATCCAATCCATCCAGGATTTGCGGCGGCAACGATGATGTTTCTGCTGCTATTGTAGTTGCTGGTGATATTACTCAACGTTCGGATCGGCGTCGCGATGGCAACGTCGAAATATACAATTTCGACTCCGGATCTGCATTCGAACGAAGTGAGACGGCGGCTGTTGCTGCTGGGTGCGGCATAGGATTGACGGCGATAACGGCTGGTGGCGGCCACCAAAGTTTGGTCCACCAGCCCGTACCGAAGAAGACTACGACTACGACTACGACGACGACGACAGGAGAAGAGGCACCACCGCCCGCATACTCACCACGGAGTGACTATAATTACGAATACTACTACTACCATCAACGTCGTCACCAACCACAGAACCTCAGAAACTACAACACATTTGCGATGAGAGAAGGAGGAGGACGCGACAGTGAAGATGAAGCCTCGGGGCTCTTGTCTTCCCCCCGGCCCCGTGGGCCGGCTAGCGGAGAGAGGCAGGGTTTGTTGATGGACAATCAGACGACGGCGAGGTCGCCGCAGAGCATGGGCGGAGAGGTGGATGTGGACGATGTCGAGCCGGCGAGGTGGCGGCCGGCAAAGAGGAGGGCGCCGCTGCTGCGGTCCAGGACTTGCCAGATGTTGTTGATAGCGATCGCGTTTGCTGCGATCGTGCTAGGGTTCATTGGGGCTTATTTGAACTCTGCATCGGCGCGGACGACTAATATCATCGAGGTAAGCCTATCCGCATCCGCTTTTCTTTCCTTCTTTTTTTTACTTTTGGTCTTCTGTATGGGGCTTTGGTAGGCAATGGTGTTACGGATCACGACTGACAGGGCAACTGGTTTATGACTGGCCCACAGTCATCTGGTCAGCCTATAAAGTCACAATCAAGTCTTGGAGATCCAGAACCAAGTGATACATCAACAAAAGTACAAAGTCAACAAGAACCGACGATGCAGTATCCTCCCTTTGACGGGGAAATTATATTTCCGGCCAAATCGGGATGCGCCACTGGCAAGGCCGTCAGCAAGGAGACGTACCCTTTTATCACCGGTGATGCGTATTCTCTGGTGCTCTTACAAAAAGCCGAAGGAGAGGACCAGTCGCAGCCAGGTGTGCCCATCAAGATCTATGGCGATGTGTTGATCCGGAGGACGACGGACGCGCCCGAGATGGTCATTGAGATCCAGGGCAACGACGATAGCGTCCAGGTCAAACAGGAGTGGGACTCGCGGGCGCAGAAACTTATACTTACCGCCCCAAACAGGGTACAGGGCCGAACCCAGCCTCCTTGCCTGCACATCCGGGCGACCATATCTCTGCCCAAGGGCGCGAGGCTCGACAGCATCAATGTAGAAGTGCTGCATCTCAACATCCATCTGCTCGACAACCTCGACCTGGGAGTGCTCAAGAAAGCCGAGCTTAGCACAATCATCGGCTCCGTAGCGTGCGCCACCGCAACACGGGACGAAAACGAATTGGTCAAGCTGGGGCAGGGCGGGGCTCCACCTTTCTTCCGCTTCGAGGCGAGGTCGATCTACGCCACAGCCTCGAGCGGACCCATCAGTGGTGCCTGGCCATTATACGACTACCTCCGCCTTGACACCCTGTCGGGCACGGTGAAGGTGGGAATCGAGCCCAAGCCCGTGCTGGAATCAGACCCACGAGTAGCTACGCTCGTTATCCGTTCGACATCGGGCAACGTTGAATTTTGGGAGCCGGTATACCAGGCACGCCAAGCGCTGCTGGCGCAACAGGATGCGGCAGGCAATGGGCTCGCACAGCAAGGAATGACGCGATCCGCCGTCGAAATCATACCTCCGAGGGAGTATGATATCAACGTGGGCACGACCTCGGGCGATATCAAGGGCGCGGCCGCCTTCAGCTACTCGGCCAAGCTGCACTCGACAAGTGGAAACATCGCAGTCGACATGCTCGCCGTCTTGCCGGCCGAACTAGGAATCATGGGAAGCACGGCCGCAGAGGGCCAAAAACAAAGCCTTCTGCAAACTACATCTACCAGTGGCGGCACGGTCGTGAGGGTGCTTGAGCCGTTTTGGTGGAGCGCGGACACGGGCGTGTACTCTACAGCCCTCGAAGGTGCATCGGCGCGTGTGCCTCAACCATCTCTACCGAGCCCAACGCCTCCAAGCACCCCGTCCTCAGAAGACCCTGAGCGGGGGATCGTGGTCCCCATCGTCAACGGCCGACCGGGAGATGAGTCCAACGTGCCGTCTGGCAACCCTTCGATCATCATACCGTCGGGCTTGGCACTGCCGACCATCACCCCCCGCGCACCGCAGCTGCAGACGGCCGAGGCCGCAGCGGCGCAGCAGCAGCAGGCACAGGCGGCCGCGATGGCGGTGTCCAAGTACTTGCGCACGCTGCAGTCGCGGCACAGCACCACGTCGGCGGCCGTTGCCGTGCGGTACCCGGCGTCGTGGCGCGGCGACATTGACGCCACCGACATGTCGGGCCGCATCAAGGTCTGGGGCAAGGACGTCGTCATACTCGACCGGACGAGCAACCGGCCCGGGGTCAACAAGCACGTCGCGGCGCGCAAGGGAGACCAGGAGGCCGGGGACGCTAGCAGCATGGTGGTGCAGAGCATGAGCGGCAAGATCGACATTGGCATAGGGAAGAGGCGTTGAGGGAATAGGAATAAGGGCTTTATGGGTTGTTTTTATGATTTACGATTTTTATTATTGCTTTTTTTTTTCTCTTTTGGTTGACCCCTCTTCCTGTTTCCCATTCTTGGGCGTCAACTTTTACTAGGTGTTTGTTTGGGGTTTAAACAAAAAAAAAAAACGAGGCGTTGGGTTGAAGCGATGTAATATCCTTGATTTTTCTCTTCTTTCTTTTCTGTATACCCTCACTCTTTTTTTCTACTGTTCGAGACTGGGATATTACATTTTTTTACTCGTCTTTTTAAACACCCTGTAAACAACTAATCGAACGCACGGATTTACTACTGGCGGCCAGTGTCATATAACTTAGGTACCTAGTTAGTATATAGGTAGTCCAAACACATAAATGCGTGTTTTTATTTATCTGGACTTTTTTTTTTGTTATTTCCCGATAAAGTGTTTCCGGAGTCTTTCCTCTTTGAGAAAACATCTTGGACTAGTGGTTCTTGTGAGCCGCAAATTACAGGCCGGGAATACTTCTGCTCAAGGGGTTCTTTCTTCCGGGCAAAAGGATAGGCAACTGCAACGTCTAAGCGAACCATGACATCTCAAAAGAACTTCTGCCTAACCCCCCCGAGCAGCACACAGAGACTTTGTGTTATTCATAACGCCAAGGCATCACATGCCTACTGATCCCTATTCACTTCATCATGATGAAATGAAGCGTGTCTCCAGGAAAGGCTCAACCACACACAAATCAAAGGGACACAACCAGAACCATCTTATGCATTCATATATACGGACGGTGGCCAGGTTGCTTTCTAAGGTGGGTTAGATACGGAGATGTTCCCGGGTGCCCCGCGGGACGTGCGGTGTCCGAGCGGGAGCATCGCCTTCGGCTTCATCTCGGGGACCTATCTGAAGATTTGCCAACACGTGCTTGGCGGCGAGACGGCGAGTCTAGCATGCCAAAGCGTGCTTCTTAATGATACGTAGGAAGCGCATTCGCATCTTCATCAACTCGTGTACAGTATTATAAGCATCAATCACAGTCTGGATATCAAACACAAGTTAAATAGACTTGACCTTTGAGTATTAAAACAAAGTAAATTTATGATCCCGACATGTTATTGGCTGTCATCCGAATATCAAGTCAGCTGAGATTTGGTCAGAGGGAAACGACTTATTACGAAATGACTACGAAGTAAGTTGGCTAAAATGATGTGGAGGATCGGACGATGACGCAGGCCCAACCAGGAAACCATCAGGTTAGGAAGGGCACAAGGCAAGGCAGGTTCGCTAAGCTGAACCAATATATCAAAGAATTGAACATTAGCGAACCAGACCGTCGGGAAGCTGTGATGCGGGGTTGGGGAGCTAAACAAGGGGAGAGGAGAAAGGGGGAGGTGGATGATGTGGTACGATGGAGACATGTTGAAGAGTTGGGCTTGACCTTGTATTGTACATGAAGGTACATAAGGTATGTGGGCATGACCATACGTAACTCGACTCGGTCCCGACAGGAAAAAAAAAAATACCTGATGTAGTCTACCGACCGACTTGAATCGGGAGTCGGTGTCGGTTAAGGATGGATGACTTTTTGAAAGTCAGCAGGTGGTTTTTTTCTTATTCCATTAGTCGTGGTCATGAGGGCTTGTGCGTGCGTGCGTGTTATAAGTTTTCATTTGCATGACCTGTTGGACCTGTGTGTAAGATGAGGTCGACAGTTGACTTAATACAATTCTGTTGGCTGAAATTATAATACACTTATGGTATACGAAACACAGTAGAGGTTCAACTAAGGTAGACCAAGGTACTTTACTTTATTCAGGGCAAAGAGTATTAATTGATCAATAAGTAAGCGAGCCAACTCCAGAGACGGAACTGCCCAGTAGGTACTATGGTACGGTACAGGGCCCCGCAACCAGGTGGGGAGAGTATAGAAGGTGGAGAGGAAGGAAGGAACATTGTGGGACTGTACAGAGTAGAGAGGTCGAGAGGGTAGCAGCAATGCTTGCAACTGTCGGAGTTCTCCTACGAAGTACATACATTACTCTGCACTTCGTACTGCAACCCCCTCAAGCCCCTCATTTCTCCAGCCCCCAATCTGATGGGAAAAAAACCCCTGCTGCAGCCAACCGCAGCCTCTAGTTCTTCAGCGCCCGCACAAGACAGGGATCTTGATCAACCGTCGCCTCAATCAATTGTGGAAGGTGTTGCAGCGACTCTGCATCCCAGCTGTCCAAGGTAGGAGTAGTGCAGCCGTTATTTTCTGCCGTATCCTTTTTATTTTTATTCTTGTTTGTCTTGTTCGGGGGTGAAAACCCGTCGGCAACCGAGAGAAGGGGAGAAGGAAGAGAAAAAAGAAACAGAAATTGAGGTTCCTAACAACAACCGACCCCCATCTGCAGAAGCAAACCAACAAGCGGATCCAGTCCTGCTTCCCCCGTCATAGCTTCCTTGCCCGCCTAGAAGCAGGTACATACAGTGACGGTTAACCGTACATTCAAACCTCGACTACCATCAACCTTTGTACATTTGCAGAGCTAGTAGGCCGCAACACCACCTTACCTTAGCCTGGTATTTCACCCCTACGACACCCATTCTCCTTGCTTTGGTTGCTGCGCGTGCTTCTCCCCCGGCTTCTTATTTTCCACCCCAAGGAATTCTAGAACGGACAACACACAGCGCATGCCTCGCGCGTCGTCCTATCCGCTACTTTTCTTTTCGCCATGGCCAAGAAGGCGCGTCAAAGGATAGCTTATGGTTCGTCGCCTCAGTTCTTCACCGTCACTGTTTTTTTTTTTTGGTTCTTGTCTTTTTTTTTCTCTTCCCTTTTTTTCAGCTTTGCCTTGGCCCAAAGTCTTGAGGATGATGCTCCCCCGCACGTGGTTTTTCTATGGCTCGCGTTCCCATTCGTCTTTTCAAGCAGCTTTCTGGGGTATAACACCAATGCACGTCTTGGGTTATAGTGGCGATAGCTAGCCAATACTTCCAATGCGGAAACTAGAAGACAAGAGCAGACCAGAAAAAAAAGACGCAAGGCGGAGAAAAAGTAAAATTCAAAACGCAGAGAAACAAGCCCGGATTTTGCCGCTCTGCTTACGGACTTTGGTCCCTCAGATGGCAGCCTCATTGGGTGCTACCACAGGCCGACGCGCTCCTTAACCTACTTGATTCCAAGTCATATCTTGCCATGCCATGCCACTAACCAGTGTCATGCAACAATATACTAACATTGGTTGTCTTTTGTCTCAGTCCTTGAAGTAGCCGGCTCACAGGCTGGGGGCCACAAACTTGGCGTTAATGGTCTGGCTGCCGATCGCGACAAATCCATCCTGTAAGTCCCCAACTCTATTTTACTGATTCTCGACCTATAGTATCTATCGACTATGCAAAGTGCCCTTTTTGCTACATGGTGCTCGCGTCTTCTACTTCTCTAACCCCTTGCCATTGGCAGTTACTCTGGAGGCCGTGATGGCATAGTCTGCGCATGGGACCTCAACCTCGACCTTAAATCACCCTTCTCCTCGACCTCAGCTCTCGACTCGGCCGCTCCCAACGGTACCTCCGCGCCCGAACCAAGACAAACCTCCAAGTTCCGCAGCCAGACATTGGCCCACACCCACTGGATCAACGACATATGCCTTGCCGATTCTAATAACGCCTTGGTCTCTGCCTCCTCCGACTTGACCGTGAAAGTATGGCGCCCCCACGCAGACACTACGGCCGAGCCCGTCACAATCGGCCAGCATGCCGACTACGTCAAGTGTGTGGCCACGCCCAGCCCATCTACCAACTGGGTCGCATCGGGTGGGCTTGATAGAAAGATTTACCTTTGGGATTTGAATGGCGGTGGCAAGACACTGGAGATCGACGTCAGCGGCGAGGAGATCACGGAGAAGGGCTCCGTCTACGCCCTCAGCGTAAACCACAACATCCTGGCCAGCGGCGGGCCCGAGTCGACACTTCGACTGTGGGACCCCCGGTCCGGCAAGCGCATAACAAAGTTCGTGGGACACACGGACAACGTCCGCGCAATCCTAGTCAATGAGGCCGGCGACACTGTCATGACGGCCAGCTCTGACCAGACAGTAAAGGTGTGGAGTGTCACGGCCGGCCGGTGCATGCACACGTTGACCATGCACAACGATAGCGTCTGGTCGCTATACTCTGAGGATCCGGGGCTGGAGGTCTTTTATAGCAGTGACCGCTCGGGCATGGTCGTAAAGACTGATGTCAGAGGCACGTTTGGGGAGCTGGACGAAGGGTTGTCTGTTGCGATTGCGAAGGAGAATGATGGCGTCAGTAAAGTTTTGGCTTGTGGAGGCCACATCTGGACGGCGACGGCAACATCATCCATCAACCGGTGGCTGGACGTTGAGACTGGCCAGGATGCGCTGCCTGAGGCGTTTAGGCAACATCGGGCGTCTGTTTCGACGCACGTCTCTGCTAATAGGCAGAGGGAAGGTTCAGTATCATTACCTACAGTTGCTTCCCCAGAGCCGGGCGTCAAGGAGATACCGGCCAAATCTATATTGAGGATATCGAACACAGCTGTGTATCCTGCAACACCATTCATCAGCTCAGATGCCAATGAACTGCCGGAACCTGGACTTTCTAGGAAGGAGTCTGAAATCATACTTGATATTGCGGTCCCGGTCGCGGAGCCAATGCAGCATCTCCCTGCGGAAACGATCGAGGGACAGTTTGGACTGGTTAAGCACCGTTTGCTGAACGATCGTCGGAGGGTGTTGACACTTGACACGGCAGGAGAGGTGCTGCTGTGGGATCTTATTAATGTGAGTGTTTGCTGGAAAGTTTGTTGCAGATGAAGTAAAATTCGAACAGCCATGAGCTAACTGTGCCACTGCCAGTGCCGACCTATTCAAAAATTCGGGAAGAAGCACCTGGAAGACGTCGAGCCCGGGGTCAACACAATTGATGCCACGGCTCCTTGGTGCTCAATAGATACTAGCTCAGGTAACCTGACTGTGGTACTTGAACCGTTTAATTGCTTCGATGCCGAGATGTACGCCGACGAACTTGTAACAGAGGAGCCGCTAGAATTCAGGGAGGACCAAAGAAGTAAGTGGCCAACATGTGCTTCATGCTGAGGATACAGCCGACTTGAAGCTAACCAGAATAATAGTAAATCTTGGCAAATGGATACTGAGGTATCTATTTGCAAACCTGGTGGACGAGGAGATCAGGCGAGATGAGGCCTTTAGGGCTACCCTCAATGAGGGTGTAGAGAAGAGGATAGCGGCTGCGAAAGCGAACCCGCCCACGTCAATCGCCATGCCGGAATATACGGTGATGGAGGGATCTGCAGAAGGCACTACTCCGCGCGCCAACGGTGCACCAGTACCGACGACGCCAGGACTGGGGATAGGCCTCGCAACACCAGCCCCTGGGCGTACTTCGCTAGACCCATCAACGCCGGTAGATAAGAGATCATCCCAAACCAGCCGGGCGTCGGTAGAAAAGGAAGATTACTTTTCCAATGCCATCTCGGCAGTGGACGCAGGGAACAAGCCAGTGGGAACACCGGCGACAGCTGCTCCCACAGAAGCACCGCAGACTCCTGCGACTGCGGAGCCCAAGACGCCAGCCGGTGAGAACGGCAAGGACGGAAAAGAGAATGGTAAGTCGCCAGCGCTGGGGCTGAAGAAGTGGAACTTTAAAATCCCCAAAATCAGCCGATCGGGGTCAGCAACGGCAGCAGAAAAGCCTGTGGTCAAGCAAGCAGCACAAGAGGATGAAAACAAATCCGATGGTGGCGGGACGGCGGGGTCGGAGACGTCATCCAAACACGAAAAGGAGGTCGACGACAGCTTCCACGGTGTGGTGCAAAAAATACGGAACGAATACGAGAAGCAGTTGGCCGAGGTTCCCGACAAACTGGTCGAAAGCAAGGTGGCACCGTCTCTGCCATCGGAAACGCCGGTGCTCAAATTACCGGCCAACACCAAAATCATTATTCAGGAGGAGACGTCTGGCGGCAGCGCGGAGCTGTACCGGGGTACTGTAGGCGGGGTCGGGGCGGACGTGGATACAATTGAGCAGGTGGCTCCCATGTGGCTGGGCGACGTGCTCCTCTGCAACACGCTACCGGCCAAGGAGCCGCATAAAGTATCCTTTATCCTGAACCCATACAAGGATGAGCTCCCGCATATCGCAGCGCAGGATGGGAATAATAGGCTCAACGCAAACCGTATGTTGAGGGTCAGAAAGATCTTGGCGTACGTAGCAGAACGGCTGGAGGAGGATGAGGAGGTCGACGAGAACGACGAGGCCAAAAAGGAGCGGATGAAGCCAGAGGAATATCTGGAACTTTGGTGCAATGACCAGGTAAGTTTTTTTTTTCTTTGCAAGGTTCCTTTTTTATTTGACATCTGGGTATTGCTGAACTAACACACAAACAACAGTTGCTTCCCGTGAAGATGAGCTTGGCAACGCTTCGAGCCCGAGTCTGGAGGGGCGGTGCGGACGTGGTTCTCCATTACCGGTCAAATGGCAAAAAAGAACTCAAGCTGAGACCACCACCGCCGCCAGTAGAGCCAGCAAAGGAGGAAAACAAAGATGATGAAGAGCAAGAGAAGCCGGCTTTGAAGGCGGCTGTAGTTGCAACGACGACGACTGCTGCTTTTGCTGCAGCGTTGAAATGATGTTTGGCGCGAACTCAGTGCATTGTTCTTTTTTATTTATATATATTTTAGGAGCTTCCTTGTTTTGAAATAAGGAAGATGGACATGGACATGGACAAGCGTGTTTATATAGAACTCTGTCGAGGGCCTCACGAGAGGAGTAGATGTATGTGGTTTTTGTGACCGCTTTTGTCTTTTTTTTTTCTCCGGTTTTTTCGTTTATAGGCTGGACTGTGCACATAACCGTCACTCGCAGTCCGGCCGAGATGGTAATCCTGTAATAAGGAAGGACGAATGTTGGGTGTTACTTGTGGATGGCGGAACACGGGTACATTGTCAATTATATGCATCAAGCATTGTAACTCGCAAGCTTCAAGACTATGCCTAACGTGGGGTTTGCTCACACCCTGCTTATCTGGCTTGGGGGCATCGTTACCGGTAATTGTGATATCTATGCCATAGTTGGCCATGATCAGCAAGCAATAAGGAGCGTTGAATCGAGTGGTTCAGTTGATGTCATTTTCGGGCAGCATGTGACACCTACCCAAAAGTGAAACGAACGAACGGTCCTGTCGACTTATATGTGGTTGTTAAAGTTGTGACTGTGGCTGCAGGGATGCAGCTGTTTTAATCGGGGTATGACAAGCGGGGTTGAGGGAGGGACAGTGGGGCGGCAAGGCAACAAAAAACTTGCCTGTTTTCTTTTCCCGATGCTGTTACAGTAGTACTGCAGTAACCCTTTTTTCCTTTTCTATTTTAGCTTCGTATAGCAAAGCCACGGAGTAGTAGCTACGGATACAGTCTTTTGACAGTATCCTTAGCAAGCTTACGTACCCACCTTGTACGGGAATGTGGCGAGATATCTCTTTTTTTTTTTTTTCTCTCATGGGAGCAGAACGGAGAGCTTTGCAAGCTTTGATCCCCAAAAAGGTTTCTTGTCAAAAGCTGACTAACTATCCTAAGAATTCTAGAACTAGATTTGTTCTTATCTCAACATGTTTTGCTCCCCGAGGTCCCCCCGCCTCACTTTTTTGTCCGATGTATTTACTTGATGGGCCAACCTGTCCACCCATAGTGTTGGAGCCGAGGTGCTCGTGGCGAGAAGAGAATTGAGAGAGAAAAAAAAGGGGGGAACAGACGAGGACAAACAAGCGAGGCATCTTGTAAATGCGGGGTTTTGGGTAAAGCTAGGTAGGTAGGTGTTGTGCACAGTAGAAAATGTGATAAACGAAGCTAGCGCAAGTTGGTCTCAGCCTATCGAAAGTGTAAGTAAGCTTGGGGGGGTTTATCGATATTTTGGTGGTTTAAACTTGCACCGTTTTTTTCTTTGCCTTGTTTTCTAATCCTCGGTAAAACCTCGAAAGTTGAGGTGAATCAAGGTAGGAAAAAAAAAAAGAAGAAAAAATAATAATAATAATAAAAATAAACGAAAAGAGTAGGTACCTAGGTCGGTAGGTCGGTAGCTGGCTTTTGCCAAGACTGCATCTCCGGTAAAAAAAAAAAAAAGAAAAAAAAAGAAACATCCATCAAAAAATGGCATTCTCTACTAGATAGAACTAGGTTATTCTTCTCCCCGCTCCCCTCCTCAGGTCATGCCTGCATATCCCAATGCGTTACTGTAACGTCCGAGAAGTGCAAGAATCAGGGAAACGATAACTCGAATAAAAAGATAAAAAAAAAAAAGGGACTACCGTATAGTGACAGCTGGAACCCATAAGTCAAAGCAGAACCTACCTACCCACTTTCAGCCCCAGGTTTTTCTTGGCGCTGCAGTGCCGCGGTGTTCTGGGCCCAGCCCTTTGAAAGAAAAGGTAGCAAAGTCGAGGGCAGCTTTTTAGTGCCGCTGGGTTGTCAGCTAAAAAAGACAGCCTAGACACCCTGATGCTTGCTTTGTTTATTTGAACCCGTAAAGTATGCTCTGCCCTGCCAGGGGATCGGATTGGACTGCCCATTCTTTTTTTTCCCCACCCCCGCAGCGGCCGAGACCGCAGATCGTGCTTTTGTTGTATTTGTGGTATGTTTTTTTTTCTTTTTCTTTTCAACCTTTTGTTTTTGTTCGCCTTACCCTCTTTTTTCCCCCTCTGGTTTCTTGTTCATGAGAGAAGTGAGTGGTTGTGAATCATGCATGCATGCAACATAATCACCAGACTACCGGATACAACTCAATGAAAACCAAATCCCGAAAAGTAAGGACCGTTTAGTTTTTTTTTGCTTTTGTTTTGGTGTTACCTCAAGGGACTGTTTGTTTTTTTTTTTCTTTTCTTTTTTTTTTCTGTTGTACTTGTCAACGTTTGTTCATACCTTTTCTTGCCTATTTTTCTTGACCAATCAGGGGAAACGTTCAACGATTCGTAACGGGGATATTTCCAAGAGTGGAGGACAAAATAAAGAAAAGGAGAGAAAAAAAAAAAGGCAAACAAACCCGTCTCCAATTTCTCCTCTCCGCCGAGATTAGGGGTCCCCCCGGATATTAAACGTCAAGCATAACTCGTATTACTACATTCGGAGTCAAACTCCCGTCCCTAAATCGCAAAACAAAAACAACAACAACAACAACAACAACAACAACAACAAACCAATTTTTCAGTCAAAGTCAGCCCATGGCGTCGACCATGGCGGAAACTGCTGGACCGCCAGCATCAAAACCAGCAGCAGCTCGCCGCCCCAGCACGCTGTCTGAAATCCGGAGGTCGGTCAAGTCCAGGCTTCGCCACCTCCCGTCGCCGTCGTCCTCATCACACCCGCACCTGCGTGACAAGACGGCCGGTGCAGAAGGCGACGAGGCTAACGGCTACGACATCCAGGCCGAGCTGGTCAGCAGAGACAAGGCGAGGCAGAAGGAGGCCGTGCGACGTTACCTCCAGGCAAAGGTCAGAAATGACTGGGTCTTTGAGTGGCCGCCTAGGGTCCCGCCGTCTTCTCCCCCCGCTGCCGCCACGGTCCCCAAGACACCAGCAACGGTGGAGGGGACGCTTGTGACTGGCAGCACATCTGAAGCTGCGGATGTGGTGGTGGTGGTGGCGGGGAATTCCAGCAGTGGCCATCATGACATAGATCATGCTGGGCCCTCTGAGAAACCACCACCACAAAACCCTGTTGTCGACGAGGACAACGACGAGGAGGAGATTGCCGTCCAACCACCTGCAGCTGTCGAAGTTCTGGAGGCTGTGGAAACGGATGAGCCAATCGACTCAGGCGCAGAAGCAGATTCAGATACCGAGTCAATCTACAGCGTCATATCAGAAGACCCATCACAGTACCGTCCCCGGGCAGAGTGGACATCGGACATCTCGGACGACGACGGTAACACCTTTATGCCATCCGGTCCAGCCGTCACACCCTCACCCTTCCGCTTTGACAGCCCCGATTCAGTCGGCATTTCCGTGCAGGCGACCTCGCAGGCGGGACGCGAAAAGCGACGCCGAGCGGATCGCGACGAGATGGCTTGGAACGAAGGGCTCGCGTGCTTCAATGCGAGGAGGGATGCCTGGACCGGTGCCAGGACGGTGCGACTCAAGCCTAGACCGCTCGTCAGCCCCACAAGCCCGACCAGTCCTAGGCGGAGGGATAAGTTGTTCCGCTTCAGGTCGAGCCACGGCGAGGGCGAAGCTGTCGTGCTTGCGTCGCCGACCTCGACCACCACTACGGCTAGCAGTATCACCACGGCAAAGGCCCATCCAACATCAAGCCTGAAGTCAACAACGGCAACCACCACAGGCATCGAAACCCTCACCCCACCCGCATCTGATGGCGACTCCATCCTCTCACCGGTAGCAACCAACAAATCCCACTCACTAAACACCACGGGGACCGGGAGCAACCCTGACCCGTCCACTTACCCGATCGAAACCATCCTCCCCGTCCCCCCACCGCTTCTCCCTCCCAACAACCCGATGCGGGCTAGCATCACCCCAGCGTTGTACCTGTCCATCTACGACAAGGTAGTCGCCGCGGCTGCGCAGCCTTCCTGCCCAATCAACCTGTCAGATATGATACGCTCGTGCGTGGCGGCCTGGAAGCGCGACGGCGAGTGGCCACCCCGCCCCTCCAATATGATGGGCCTGGGACACGACCCGATGATGCCGGGCGTCATGATGCCCAACGCTGCGGGAGTTGCGGCCGCTGCGAGGGCGAGGCGGAGGGTCGAAAAGGAGAGGGAGCAAAGGCGGCAGGAGCTGATGAGGAAGGAGGCCGCTGCTGCTGCTGCTGGTAGTGGTGGTGGTGGTGGTGGTGGTGGAGGCGGCGGCGGACACGGGAGAAGGATGAGCTTTGCGGGCCTAATCGGCCGGCGCAACAGCGCTGCTGGTGTCGAGGGGGGCGAAGGTGGTGCGAATCATGCGACAGGCGAGGAGGAGAGATCGGGCATTAGGAGGAGCTTTAGAAAGATCTTGCACATAGGCCACCACGCGCCTGCACCTGCATCTGCACCATCGCCTACAGCCGCACCAGGGGCCGGGGCTTAATTGGGGCAGTTGGGCTGGGATGAAAGGGAGGGGATTTCTCAGGACCCGTTAATAGGTATAAACCGGTTCTGGATGTTCATTGCCGGGTTCTCTCTTCTATGTTGTTGGGATGCGGGTAGTATACATATATACATGTATATATAACATGTCTTTTTGGGTTTCTTTAACTTGTCAGGACTGTCTTTTTTTCTTATTCTGGGTACGCCGTTTGGTTTTTGGCTAAAATGGCTAATGTGTCTTGTTGATCATGACCAGGATGACGGTCTAATACCCTCTTTTTTTTTCTTTTTTTTTTTCTTCCTTCTTTACCCTTCCCTTCATCTTAAGACTGAGACTAAACCGTTATGGTTCAACATAAAAAAACAGATAGTTAATAATGCTTTGGATTTTTTTTGCATCAGCGTTGGGGGTTTCAGTTTTCTGCCATGGTATCTTCGTCTACAGTTTTGACGTGATATACCCAGGCGGGAGGAGCCGGGCGTTTTTTTCGAAGGGTCATTGACACGCCAGGTGGGTTCGCTGTGATGGATTTCCGACTTGCCGGATAGGATCGACCCCCTTTTGAGCGGAGGGTGACAGGCGTGTGTTTTTTTTCTTTTCATCAATACCCAAGATTCTGGAACTAGATGCTCACAGAGTGGACTTCGCTAGCAAACGTCCTTTTGTTGTTTCCAAAAACGAAACAAAACCAAAAAAAAAAAAAAAAACGCCTAAAATCACAGGAAACGGACGTGAGGATGATGGGAGCGATTAAAAAGAAAAACGGGCTGGTCGGCACGGAAGGCTCGGCCCCGGGTAGCAATTAATATATGTAACTTTGTCATGAACGGTTGCCCTTGACCGGAAGTTCCGGAACCTGAAGATTTCAGCCATCGATTTATTTTTTTTTACTATAAGTTATCATAAATTTGCTGGCCTGACACCTCAAGAAAAATCTTCATCTCAACGAAAAGAGAAAAAAAAAACATGTCCACCACCAAAGTCAAAAGCCAAAAGTGCACCTTTTTGGTCAGCTGCACCTTGCACCATGGCAAAACCGACGAGTACCTCGCCGTCATGCAGCGGGTGATAGAATACTTGTCCAAGGAGGAGCCCGACTTTTTACACATTGAGATGATGCGGGCCGAGGACTCGCCCAACAAGATCACATATCTAGAGCATTGGGCTAAACCTGTCGATGCCGTCCTCAAGGTTCGCAAACAAAAAAGAAAAAAAAGTTGATATTATCGGCTTATACATATATAGGTTTTTTTTATACCTATTCACACTAACTTTTTTTTTTTTTTTTGAAAACAAAATCAAAATATTATAGACCCTTTCATCCCACCAACAGCTCGGCGAATATTTGAAAGCCATCGAACCACTCTTGGCGGAGAAGAGGCACGTGGAATTTTTGCAAAGCTTTGGTGGTCCTTGGGCAAGAACGAGAGATGGTAATTTTTCCAAAATGTAAAAAAAAAAAAAGAAACCAAAAAAAAGTGAGAGCAATGGATCTTTTAGATAGACTGGATAGACATTAGACTAGTCACCTTGTAATCTTAGAACAGAAGAGAAAAGCCCCCCTCCCTCCCAAGCCTTTCGTTCATTACGCCAAGCTTACCCGGAGAAAATATGAGAATAAATGATAAGATGTTTCCCCTCTTGCTATTGCCGCCATAAAACAATCAAGATAGCTCTCTAGAATGGAATGGTATAGACAACAAATAAAATAAAAAAAGGACTGAGAAAAAAATGTCCTTAGTTCGTCACGGCGACTTAAAAAGGTAACCACAAAAGATGCAAGAAAACATTCCCCTCCCCCCTTGTCATTTCAATAAGTATTTCAAACCCCCTCCTTCCCTCCCCTCTCCCCATTATCACGCAACTTAAAACAGTAAAAACCTTCACAAAAGCAGCACCACCACACTACTCCCCGCTCCCATCATCCTCATCCGTCGTATCCCCACCATCCTCAGGAGTCCTGATGCGGCTCTTGATCCAAGCCTGAGCGTCCTGAGCGTGCTCGCGCATCATGCGCGCTAGGCCCGTGACGGGACTGCGCTTGACGGCGCCGAAGCGGCGCTTGTTGACCTTGCGCGTGAGGTCGTTGTCGAGCCAGCAGGCATGGTCGGAGCCGACATAGATGCGCGAGTTGTCGCGGTACCAGGTCGACAGGTCCGGGTCCACATCCGACTTGACGGGTCGGAGGTTGCCCGTGACAAATGAGACGACGCCCGAGATGCGCGGCTTGCACTCGCGGTTGATGAGGAGCGTCTTGATCCCCAGGTACGCTGCCCCGACCCCGATCAGGAATATGTCCTCGGCAGTGTCGTAAAGCTGCAGGTAGTTGTCCCAGATGAAGGTTGTGATTTCGAGGATTTGCCTCTGGAGCTCACGTTCGTCTGTCGCGCGGGTGTGGGCGTCGGTGTCCTGTTTTGACGGGGTTGAGTTCTCGGGTATTAGTAAAACGTGTACATTTTGTTTTCCCCCGTTGCAACCAAATCAACCTCTTCGTAATGCTACTAAATACTTCGACTAACCTCTGGTCTTGTAATGTATTGCGGGACGTTTATGTCGATGACGCCAAACTTTTCCTTGACTGCCCAGTTGATATATTGGTATACACCGTCGTTCTTTAGGCTAGCTGTTAGTTGCTGATATGGTCCAGGGAGTCAACGAGGTCCATCTCTTACCACCCAAGCATTGTGAGGATCCAGGTGATTATCCAAGGGGTCCGGCTGGGCGAGCAGTTCGGGCCTAACACGATGTCCTTCGTCAGCAATGTATACAACACAATAGTAGCAGGCAGAGTAGATAAAAAAAAAAAGACTCGTCACTTACGCATCGTGTATAATCACCATTATCTTCCTCGCCAAGTGTATCCTAGGCGTGACAAGCACTTGGTTCTCAAAGCTCTTGTATGCATTCTCCCGTTGTATGTACAGCGGCAGCATCCCAAATTCCTTGCTCAACTTCCACTTCTGAGCCTGCCGAATCACGTCGTGAAGCCGCTCGGACCCGAACCGCTGCTCCTCTTCGACGTCGACGACACCGGGCCGCATGCACTCCCAGTACGGCGCCTGGTACGCCTGGACCTGCGCCAGGAGCCGCGCCGCCTCCCTGTTGATTTTTGGGCTGGCCATGTCCATTTTAGGGGGCGGCTCGCCCATCAGGGTCCTGGCAACCGCGAGCGCCGATTTGGATATTGCGGATAGGTTGTAGCCGCCCTCGAGACAGACGGCCACGCGGCCGTGCGCCAAAGACATTAGCATGTGCGTCATGTGGGCGTAGCATTGCGGAGTTACGAAGCAGCCGCCGAGCTGGTCGCCCGCGGCCGCGTCGAAGCCGGCTGAGATGATGACCAGGTCCGGGTTGAACTCGTGTGCGATTGGCATGATGATCTTTTGGAACGCCGCCATGTACTCGCCGTCGCCCATTCCCTGGTCCTCCCAGCCGATGTTGATATTTCGTCCCAACCCCGGCCCGGAACCGCAAGAGCTGATGCTGCCGTCGGCAGTCATGGGGTTTTCGGGTTTCCCAGGGTAGAATTCGCCGTTTTTGTAGACGTGGAGAGATATGTAAAGCACGTTTGGGTCTTCGTAGAAAACGTTTTGGATCCCGTTACCGTGGTGTACGTCCCAATCCAATATCAAAATCTTTTGACAAAGTTCTGGATATTCCGCCTGGCATACCTTTGCAGCAATCGGCACGTTGTTGAAAATGCAGAACCCCATGGCAGAGTCCTGTTCGGCGTGGTGGCCCGGTGGCCTGATGACGGCAAACCCATTCTTGATCTGTCCGGATACGATGGACTTGCAGGTCTCGATGGCGCCACCAGCCGAGATGAGCGAAGCCTCAAACGTCAAACTGCCCACGTAGACGCTCGTCAGGCCCTTGTCCAGCTCCTTTGTGAGCCTCCGCAGCTCGGCCGTCGGTTTTGTCGACAGCTCCTTCACCCACTCGTAATGTTTTGCATAGTGGACCAGACAAATCTCCTCCTTGGTGGCCTCGCGCGCGGGGATCCGCCACATGTATGACGTCGGCTTGTTTGCTATGATTTCAATCAGCTCGGAATCCGTGCCGGTAAAGACGAGCCCCGCCTGCTTGAACGTCTTGAAGATGGCCTCGATCCTGGACGGGTCCTCTGGGTGGTGCGGAGCGGCGCCAAAGTCCGAGTTGGCGTGGAGCTTCATGCGGTCGTCATAGCAGCAACCGGTTGGCAGGAGACCGCGGCGGCGCAGATCATCGGGGAAATCCCGCGGGTCGTATAGCTCCAACTCGTTGTCGCCGTCGTCTTCCAGGTGGAGCTGCGTTTCGCCATACTCGTCGTCCCGGAACTGCAGCTGCATCTGATCGTCGTTGAAGCCCGCGGCTATCTCCCTGACGTTGGGGTAACCATTTGAGTCGCCATTGACCGGCAGTAGTGGGCCGTCGCCCTCCATGACGGCGTCTTCCTCCATTTTGAGGACGCCCAGTCGCACGCGCAGACGAGGGCTGGCGGCAGGTTACCTCAGGGCGCAAAGAGAGAAAACTCTGATCCAGTCCTTTATTTGCCCTCCTTCTGCGAAGTGTTTACGGTTAGCATGGGATAAATAAATCGCATGAAAGAGTGAGTGTTCACACTCGAGAAACAATCAACTGTCTTCCAAAGATTTTGTAAAGAAAAACCATACCTGGAAAGAAATCAACTAAGTCATTTATTTGTTGGTGCTAAACTTGAAAGACACAGAGGAAATCAGTCTTGTGGTAAGCAGACCGCTCCTTTGTCAACTCCCAAAGTAGAAGTAACAGAGAGACAGATGTTGGTGTTGCTCGCTAAACATGAAGCGGTCCACTGCGATGAGAAGAAGGCAATCACCCTAATTGTGATTTTGCCCAAAATCCCGGGAAACACGGGTCTGTCACAGAAATACCATCTGTCTTTGTATGCCAGACATGTGAAAAGAGTAAAAATGAAAAAGTTTGACTGTGAGTTCGCTGTGGGTTGTTGGTGAAAGTGTGTTGTAGGTATGCAGGTTTAAAAGGGAAACAATTATTTGATGCGAGCTTGAAGTTGAAGTTGCACGTGGAGCTCGGACCCAGCCTCAACTCGCATGCACTGGAAGCCCCAGTCGGTTACCTACTCTAGGTGGCTATTAGAACAACAACAACAACAATGAGGAGCTACAGTCTGCACCCTTCATTGTCTTAAATATCCGGAATAAACTGAATAAACCATTTTAGAATTCAAACATGTTACCGATGGATATAAACATGGTGCAACAAATTCAACCCAAGTCAAATAAATCCAAATACAAATCCAGAGTGAGCTCATGAGCTAAATTATGAGGTAGAAACATACTAAGCAAGCTATGATGCAAAAGAGTTTATAGCAACAACCCAGTCCCAAATCTTGACAGACTCGTACCTCATCTACCGCCATCTCCAAAACGAAGAACAACAGTGAAATCCCGGCTCTCCAAAACCGACCACTCATTACACCCCCGTCACTCAGTTAGCGCCCCAACCCATAACAATGCGGCATCATCAAGCCCATGATCCCCCGGGTCCTCCTCAGTCCGCCAGAGGATACCGTGACCGCCGGCTCTGAACCACGGCCGCGCGGGTTCCCGGCCCTCCTCCCAGTCTAGGATACCCGCCGACGATCGATCCTCCTCGTGGTTGGGCGCCTGGTACATGCGCATGACCACGTGGATCGACTGCGACAAGCTCTCGATCTGCGCCTCCATCCCCGGCCGCTCGCGCCGAATTTCATCAATGAGCCTTGCCTTGGTGTATAGATGCCAGTTCTTGACGTAGTACAAAAGCTTGTCCGGGCCTAGCTTCATCATCGTCGACACAATCTCCCAGTGCCGAGTACAACCCCATGCTACCCTGCTGGCCTCCTCGGCCGAAACGTCTGGACCCTGGATAAGTAGTCGCTTGGTTAGCTCGCAGATACACTGGGTAAGCACAAATGAGCAAAAAAGCTGAGGGAAAAAAAACCTACAGCATCGCAAAGCACAGCTTCCATGCTAGGACACAGACATTCCACCAATGACCTGACCGTCTTCCACAAGTCCTCCAAATCTGTCAACTCCCCGCTGTCAAGCATCCTGAGCATGTTCGTGCGCATAATCAACGAGTCCCTGGGTCGGCGCAGGTCACTGTGGAAGTAGAAGTGGTATCGCATCCACGTGTACAGCGCAGCCCGGAGTCGCCGCTCTTCATTGGCGTTGAGCAGCCTCAGGCACTCGGGATTGTTCATGAAGCGGTAGTAGGGAAAGATTCGTTCCCATCCTCTGACCAGCTTGCAGACCTCGATAGCGCGATCGGCATCGGCATCCTCAAGTCTGACGGTTACGCCCGGGGCAGAATCATCATCCCGGCCAAGAACCGAAACTCGTTCGCCAGGAATATGCGTCGGCAGCGCTGCACCTCTGCAGAGTACTCTGCGCCGAAACACAACCTCCTTGGGGAGCCAGGTACGCCAGGGAACCTCCAGATCCGTGGGTGACATGGCCAGGACACGGAAGAGACCGTCCGGGGGGCTGAAATGCGGATCGGTTTGCAAGACAGTAAAAATAATTTGACTCTTGTTGGCCAGGTAGACTTGGTGGAACCGCCTGCAAGTTCCCGACAGGGCAAAAACACTCGCCAGATCCAACTTCTCAAAGATGTCGAGAGCGAGCTCTGCTGGAACAGCGGCCAAGTGCGTGTTGACTACATATTCGTCCGCAAGAGTGTTTTCTTCTTCTTCTTCTTCTTCGTCATCATCTTCAAAGTCGAGTTGTGAAAACAGGTGCGGATCAAGTCTGGATGTAGATTCAAAAGTATGATCTTGGGCACGTGATTCCCTAGTCATCATGCCGAGCGTCGCCATGATATCTAGCTGATATTTCGTTCAAGTTTAACTTGGTGTCTGATCGAGGGCAATGCGTTTCTTTTTCTGATATCAGAGGAAAGAGGAGATAAATGGGTATAACAGAGCAGGTAAGTAGTTGAGTGATGAGAATAAGTGGTTTGCTTTGCTGCGTCGTTAGCTTTGAAGTCGTAATGCAGCTCGACAACGGTTCCATCAGTGGTCACTCACTTCCAGACTACAATCCTGGTAGACTATCTCTTGACGACAGACTCGTCACTGCGACAAGACTGACAATTCCTCGACCAAGGCTCTCCCAAAGGAGTGCCGACTCAACGGTAATAGATTATTGGACTGATATAAAGAAATAAAAAAAAAGGGTTGGCCTAATCGACTCCTCGGTGGGATCAATCAAACCAACACCCCGCCTCTTGTTCCATCAAGAGACTTTGATATCTTGTTGATTTCACAGGGTGGTCACCCCGACGTTGGGGCTACAGAAGAGGGAAGTGATGGTTGAGGTCAAGGTCAAAGTCAGAGTGCTGCTGGACATGTCGTCCTGATGCCGCAACGGCAATCGCGCCGCTTCAGCGGCTGGTAGCAGTTCCGCCATGACTTCCAAGTAGTTGCACAAGCTCACGATACTTCAGGGGGAACGATGATATAATTGTATTTGTATGATTAGTGGCGGTGATGTGTTTATTCTTGGTTTATTTTGGAAATGGGAAAGTGAGATAAGGAGCACGCGGAAGGTCAGGAAATGGAAAGACGCGAGCTGTTTTGTTCTCTCTTTTGTTTCTCTCCTCATTAGCCCCAGCGTCATGGATGGATGTCATCAAAACCGCCCCCTGCACCGTCGTACGGGGGGCTGGGTTAGCGTACCCTGCGTGCTGTCGGGTTTAGTGGGGCGGGCTGTCAGGGTCAGGGGTAGCGGGCCCCAGATGGGGTGTCTATCAGTTTTGATTACACTCGAAACGCCTCTAGGTCCAGCTGTTATCCAGCGGGCTGTATTGTACCAGACTGAATAATTTGCAACGTCTGGAAATGTCTCACATTTCAATTCAGCTGTACGAACGGACGCAAGAAGCAAGTGCCAGACCGTCCAGATAATGTCGTGTGGACATATCTTGTTCTGGTCCGTACAAGCGTATCATCCAGCCAATTCTGCCTGTGTAGGCAACTGGTACGTACCTAGTCCACCTGCCTGCGCTGCTGATAACGAAATTATACCATGACAATGCATTAATAACACACCCAATAGGTAACCTGTGTTCACAGCTTTGTCGATTAAACCTCGTTCCGCTTCAAAGATCGCATCACCATCACCGAGCCATATGTCCCAAAGCTCATTATGGTTTCGTTTGGTTCCTGTATTTAAACAAAGTCGGGTTGCAACCAGGACATCACCCCCTTCAACCACATTTCGGTCTTCCCTGTCCCACTTTAAGCAAAGATCTTTCGGGTATCTAACTCGTCCTCGCGCTGCTTCTTGCTTCCCTCCGTCCTCAAGCCCAAACCGTCCTTCTTGGCCATCAGATCCGCCTGCTGCCCTGATCTCATCTGGTGCCTGCCGGCCTTCTTCCTCCTGAGGTCGGCACGCACCTGGTTGGGCGAGACGAACTGCTTGTTCTCGTATATTATGGGACCGCCAAACGCACCCTCCTGGATCACGACGGGGGTGAGGACGAACCTCGGTCCGATCTCGACCAGGTTGATGTCCGTGTCCTTGGCGTCCGGCTTCCTGCTCGACTTCTTCTCCTTCTTGGCCTCGCCCTCCTCGCCCTCATCCCCTTTGGTCTTCTCGACCTCGTTGATCTGATAGTTACGCACCCAGATCTTGCCATCCGCTATGCTGAAGCCCATGACGTGGTCCACAAACGGCTTCGACTTGCGCGCGCCCTCGGGCACGCCAAAAATGTGCAGGAACAGCTCCTTAATCACCCTGTAGTGCGGGTCCTTGTCAAAGGCCGAGTCGAACGATAGGACCGGCCGTGAGCCCTTGAGGCAGTTTCCTGTGAAGTTGAGCTCATCCATTGTGTGTACTGTTTTTTCCCCACGGGTGACGAAAGATGTTAGCACAAGTAAGATGGCAGGTTATATCAAGTCATATTCGGCTTCCTTACGGTTCTGAAGATGAAATTTGACTGTCGGTCCGTTGGGCACCTTTGACGCCCACACGTAGAGATCCTGGCCCTTGCGCGCCTCAAAGAACAGCACGTTGTTGCAGTTGTACAGCTCGGCCAGCTCGTTCAGCTGGTAAAGCTTGGACTTTGAGTCGAACTTGACGTCTTTCTTGCCGTGCGGCAGCATTGCTGCCAGATCGTTGAGGAGGTGACGATGCCTTTGCGCAGAAAAGTTGTTCATGTTAGCATCTTGTATCCTCTCCACTACCCGTATCCGATGGCTTAGAGCTTCATTGACCAAAACCCACCTGAAAGTAACGCCCCTCGAGGACAGAATGAGAACGCGCTGCTTGTTCTTACGAGGAGCCGCGGCCGCCTCGCTCGACTTGTCGCCGCCTGCGCCCTTGGAGAGGGCCTTGAAGACGGCGGCCATTGTGATGGATGAATGTGGTTGTTGGTTTGGTGTTCCGAGTTAACAAGAGCCCAAGATAAAAACTCAATTCTCTATCGGATGTGGTGTGCGAATTCTAAAGTTCGATCCGATTCTTCTGCGCGCCATGAGCTTGTTGCCGTCGCAAACGATTTCGGCAGCCTTTCAGTTGGCAGACAGGCACTTGGCACAATTTTTTTGGCGGTCGCTGCGATAAGATCGCTTATCGCACGCAACCAGTCGCGGGGAACAATTAGCGGGTCCCTCCCTGCATGGTGCTGGGGAACACGGTTGAAGGAGACGGGACCCACGAAAGGCAAGCTCGACGTTTTATGGAGTCGGTGCTTATCATGGTTAAACACCCAGCGGTGAGGATGTACTGTGCTGCAAAACCACGGCTATCTGATCCAACAGGGGCGTCTCCATGGGGTTTTAAAATCTTTCTTTTTGAAATGAGGAAAAGTCATGGAAGCGACTCACTTCCCAGACGTCATGTCACCCCTTTATTCGTGCATATGTGGGAAAGTAAAGTACTATAGTAGTAAGAGAACCTCAAGTAAAAAAACACGCCTTAGGAAATTTCGTTTAGTCACTGGCGACGACCAACGAACATGAGCCTGGAGAGGTATTGTGAAATTATGTTGACTTCCAAACAAACCTAAAAAATCCCCCAAGAACAATCGTGGCTCAAGCCTAGACAACCCGTGAACATGTGTGAAAAAAGCAGTGTAACACATAGGGGATAAAAATAGAGACGGAAATCCCCCCCATACCTCCCAGACACCCATTGTCATCAATAGAGCAGGTACAGACATATCCTCGTGTGAACCTCCTCATCCTTCTGAAGTAACGCAACTGGGATCATCTCCTGTTCATCACTCATTCCCTATCGTCGATGCAAAAAAAAAACAGTCCGACAAAGGGAAAAAAAAAAATTAACAGCATTTGCCATTCTTGGCAGCAGAGTCCTCCGTCGGATTGGACAGCGCAATGTTGGTGCCCGTCTGCGGCATTGATGGAGTGTCACCACTGTCCAGGGCCTTGCTTGATACGATGCGGTAGATCTCTATTGGGAATCGACAAAGAGTCCTGGAGTCAGCTACCCCATTCGTCATGTTTCCGTCGTTGGTCAGAAAGCGGTGTATACCTGTCAGAATGTTTTGGAATGCAAGCTCGACGTTGCTGGCATCGAAAGCTGAAGTCTCGATAAATGACAGGTGATTTTCGCCTGGGAGGTGCACGGTGCACGTTAGCTTTGTCCTCCCCGCTTCTCTCCATCATCATTCTCCCCACGGACGCCCAAAAGGCTGGTGTGTCCTTGCAGACTAGCCAGCCACTTTTTTTCCCCCAAACGCTTGGAACAGTTGACATACTCGCAAACGCCTTGGCCTCCTCGGTCGGCACGGCGCGCAGGTGGCGCAAATCGCTCTTGTTTCCAACCAGCATGATTACTATGTTGGCGTCGGCATGGTCCCTCAACTCTTTGAGCCACCGGGTCACGTTCTCGTAGGTCTGATGCTTGCTGATGTCGTAGACGAGCAGGGCCCCGACGGCTCCGCGGTAGTAGGCCGAAGTGATGGCGCGGTAGCGCTCCTGGCCTGCCGTGTCCCAAATTTGAGCCTTGATGGTTTTGGAGTCGACTTGGATGGAGCGGGTGGCGAACTCGACGCCGATGGTCGACTTGGAGTCGAGGTTGAACTCGTTGCGGGTGAATCGACTAAGCAGGTTGGACTTTCCGACACCCGAATCTCCAATCAACACCACTGCATTAGGCAGAAAGCCGCCCAGGTCAGTCAAGGTTCAACGTCATTCCAGCCTGGCACGCCCTCGCAGTCCCAGTGAACTGTTCCCATGAGGTTGGCGATGATGGACTAGCAAGTGGGGCGCAACAGCGTCGCGGGGGCATTTGTCACCTTTGAAGAGGAACTGTGATCAGAGAGGCCATTGTCAGCTTGCATCTCTGGTTGGCGACGGTTTGGTGTATTGCGCGTGCGCATGGGGGCAGTAACGATGGCGGGGGAAGAATGAAGCACGTACGTCGTACTCGTCGTTGGCCATTTTGATTGATTAACTTTCGCTTGGTAACTGTTTCGGCGTCGGTCGGTTTATCTAACTGTTTCGAAGATGTAGTGATTAATGGCAGCTGAGACAAGCGCGATGGAGTATTGCAAGTTCTACTCCAAAGGTATGGTAGGTATGTCGACGTAGGCAGGACAAGGAGTTGTTGTGTTCGAATCACAAGTCGGTGCAGAGAGTTGTATGGCCCCACTAGCGCAATAGAGAATGGCTGGCTTAGACAAAGGCGGGCGGGCGGGCAAAAGAACTGACTGAGGTGACGCCGTGGAATGTTGTAATCACTGGGCTTAGGGGCTGTGTGGATGTGTCAGGGACAGATGGGGGGGACAGCAACACAGCCTCCAGGTAGCCGGTCCCCACTATCTGTACTAAATAAAACAAGCTTACGGTGACTGAAGGGAGTGTTTTTGATTTTTTTTGGGCCAGCCTTATGTCAGGTCTATGCGGTTCGAACGAAAAAGAAAAGAAGAAGAAGAGTCAATATTACAGGCATGCAGATATTTTGCAAGTTCCTGTCGTAATTTTCTTATGAGATGCGTGTATGTCCAAGTAGGTACCTACCTCTAGACAAGTTCGGTCGGTCGGTACACGTAGGTAAGGTAAATGTATCGAAGATAAAAGTACCTGAACAGTGGAACTTGTTCCGTAGCTGGAGGTATGGGTGCTCCGTCATAGAAACCCGTTTGCAGAACGTATCACATGGATCTCGCTCAAGTCTGGCCTCGAACTCACTCACGATTTACCCAGGGTACCTTACCTTGGGTGCCTAAAAGTACCCCCTGGAGCCAGTGGCTGACAACTTGACAGCTTGTTTGCACTGCTCCAGCTAATGCATACATCACGTGCGTGTTTGGTGTGATACATTGCAATGTTGTAATATTGTAATATGTAATTAAGGGCGTTTGAGTAAAGGCATAACGGGTCTGCAGCGTTGGAATGTGCCCCCATGTCATTATTCATTCACGAACCATAGGTGCATTTAGAACGAAGCAAGGGCAAAAATGGAGATGTAGCGGTTATAAAAGCCTTAAAATCTTTCCATACTTCATTCGAAACTTTCTTTTTCGTGGAGATTTCTATATTCTTCTCTCCTCACTTACAATAAAACATCATCAAAGACAAAACCTAATCGTTCCACCTCAACTACCATCATGTTCTACTAGTCTAGTGATCTGCTTTGTACGCTGTAGTTCTGGTCTAGCCAGGGTCTACCCCACTGCCAGCGGCGGGTCATTTTGAGTTAGCGGAGAAATCTGGATCTCAGCCGTTTGCCATCAAGCCTGTCTAGGGTAGGTAAGGTACAACACGCCTTAACTTCTAATGCACATGGGTACGAAACTTGACCATCGACCTTGATAGTTTACCAACGCTTGTTTCAGCCTCACTTTCTGTGCTTCTGCCTCCTGACAAGTACCTGCATTAGAAGTTCATCAAAGCACGCGTATTGTTCAAGCGTTCAACCATACGAAAACGGTTGCCTAGAAGCTTTCCATGTTTGATTGTTGAGCTTTTAAGAAGGTATTTTGTTATTCGTTCTCGAGACGGAGCACTGGACCTAACATGGTGTTTAATGGTAGGTAGGTTTATTTCTCTAATTACAGAAGCACAGAATTGACATTAGATATAGGTCAGACCTATCCAAATTAACCATGTGGTCATGAATTACGCACAAATTCAATGTTTGATTCAGACACTACCCCTAGTCATAAAAAAAGTCTGCACATCTTGAATCTTTAGGCTGAAGAATAGCTGCGCAGGCCATGTCCGCCACAACATCAAACGATGCTGCCGACGATGAGTTGTGTGATATCATGTCGCTTCCTTCTAGTATTGAGGATGACGATGATGACATCGATGATGTGTCAACGACCTCGACTGTCATAGATTACTTCAGGTCGGAAGGCCAGAGCGAATCTGGCAACCCGGATGACATGGACCTGGACTATGAAGATCCTGAAAGACTTTGGGATATAGAAGCTGTCGCTGCCGAGAGGCGGAACAGGGCAGGCAAGATGAGGTATCTTGTCCACTGGGTAGGGTTTCCAATTCACAGAAGCACCTGGGAGGTTGCCGAAAACTTTCCCGACCACGGTTTGGACAATTGGGAAGAGACAAAGGCCGAGATTGCGGCTGGTTTGAAAGAGCCCTTCAAGAAGGAGATATCACGATGGCGAGATGCTGTAACAATGCAGAATGAGAAGCGGTTGAAGAGAAACGCCAAACGGAAAAGACTTGGCCTTCCCTTCAAGACCCTCTACGACTACGAACAGCCATTTCGGACTGATTGGGAGATGGATTTGGACGAATCAGACGATGATGATTCCGTCACAGAAAAGAGATCACAGACTGCGAGAAAAGCGGGTGAAACCTTTGTTTGCTCTTCCAGTAGCGACGAAGCAGAAGAAGATAACGCAGTCGATGACGCGGGGAGCCCCCGACATCTACCGGAGACAAGACAGTCACAGCAAAGAGCAAATCGCATATTCAAGGAGACCGTTGACTCCTCGACGCCCACTAGCTCTAACAATAGGGCCAATAGTACAAAGGCGAGTACCGGTAATCAACAGCAAAAACGGGTTAATCTTGGCGGAAAGTCGATGGCATATTCAACTACTACAAATCAAAGCACCCCCAGCCCGCAACCTACTTCAACACTGCCAAAACCACAAGCTGTGACCGCAAAACCATCCGCCACAGGGTATCAAGGCACCGCACGACGACACACCGACCAGCCAAGGGAGCGACCGTCTGCAACTGGTTATCAAGGCACTGCACAAAGGGCAACGGCAGATGTTGGTGCAGGTCACAAGCCTGTGAAGTCAAACATGCTGGCTTCTACGGTACTCAAGAGCTCCAAAGGAATGAGTGCTCGCAGGACAGTCTCTAGGCCAACTACTATGACCAGCGTTACCAAGATCAATATATCCGCCCTGAGGAAACCCAAGCGGAAGTCGTACCTAGACTCGGAAGTGGATGGAGCTGCTTCAAACAATTCTAATAAACGATATGTCAGTCTCTCAACCCGAAGGAGAGTAGAGCTTCGAACTCGAAACAAGGAGAACGATGCCCCTACTGCTGCCGAGATGGAGGGCAGGCTGTTCGATCCCGCCCTTGGACCTCCAGCCTCGAAACCCTCTGTGGCAAAGCCGCCTCCCATAAAGCAGACCCTAGCCTCCCGCAACATGCCTTCCATGGCGGACTCGACTGGACAAACAACCAAGGCCAAACGAAAGTCAGTTCATTTCGCCACCTTTACGGGATCGCAAGTCTTCACAGAACCAGAAGAGATGGACGTGGTCGAGGATGCTACAAACATGAACCTAGGGTATTCATCGGAAATGGAAATCGATTCGCCAGAACCAACAGGGCAGGATAATGCTGATTCTGCGAGCCCTGTGACTCCCGTTCGGAAGGTTTCCTTTGCGGAATACCAAGCAGCAAAGACAGCACCTAGAAGCGTGCAGATCAAGGCTAGTTTTGGTTCCAGCTCACCTTTGGACGTCTTTTTCAATGACATCCCCAACGATTCCGATCCTCGTGTTCAGAACCAACAGTGGTTGAAAGAGTTTCTCAGTGGGGATGTGCTGCGGTTTCGCCATCAATGCCTTGCCGAGGTCCTTTTGAAGCGGCTTGAGCAAATAAGGCCATCGCGAAAGAATCACTGCTCCGGAAGCATCACAGGCAAGGACGACCAAACCGAGAAAATGCTTACCAATGTCTCGGAACGCCTTAAAGCTGGCGGGAACGGGCTTTTACTTAGTCGTATCCATTACGCACTGCTTGTTTACCCTGCGCAATGCGATCATTGGGCCTCGGACAGCCTGGACAGCGAAGAAAAGCAAACCGATATGGCTGTGCTCAGATACGTCTTGTTTACCCCCGCAGATGACCTTTCATTGATGCTGCAAGGTGAGGGCACAACGCCTATAGCCGCCGAGCCAACGATTGGCAATAGCCGTGTTTGTTTCATGGATCATTTGTTCGGTCTGGGCAAGTCTGCGTTTGACAAACTGGTACCCCCTACTCCTCCCGGTGGTACGGGAAACCCCCGATTTTACTTGATATTTCCTCTATCTTGTGCAGCAGAAAATTTTCAAGTTAGCATGTGGATCAGGGCCTGCAAACCGGACGCTGAAGTGTATACGGCTCATCCCGGCAGTTGGCGAGATTTCTTGAACAACCTGGAGCCGACTTCGGTTGCCGCAGTGATAGTTCACGAGGCTGCTGTCAGGACCCTTAGGCGATTACCAAAGCTGCGTCTGTTTCTGGAGAACGCTCGGTATTGGGTTTGGCGCTGGCCAGACAGAGCAAACCTGTGGAATTCGCTCGATGCGCAACCAGAGCGTCTTTTCCCCTTTGGTCATATCACGCTGCTGACTCCAAGTTTTGTGGTTTCGGAGCCAAGACTAGCCCTGGAAACTGTAAGTGAGCATGTGCGCAACACACAAAAAGCCATCATGGTGTCTCATGGTTTTGTGAACTGGGTGGGCGCACTCGCGACAGAGAAATTGCGTATAAGGCAAGCTATTATGAAAGATTCTCGGCTGTCAGATAAGGAGCGCGAGAACAAGGCTACCATGAGGGGCGTCTCCGTGGACGTCTGTCAAGCTATAGCCCAACTGGCAAATGAAATTCTTGAAATTTCGGGACCGATACTTGATCGGCTGCCGGAAGAGTCCTATACGAGCAATTTTATATTTGCAGATCAGTGCATTGATGACAATGACGAGCAGAGCCTGGTTAACTGGTTTGGATGGTGGTCTATTGCAAATGCTGAAAAGTTCCGCAAGTTCAACGTGCTTGGGACGAGGAATGGGAGCAGGATCTGGTGCCGGAAGCGAGCGTTTCTCAAGATTCCTAGCTTTGCCAAGGATACAACCAATGATCCCGACGGTGTGCTGCGAAAGATTCGTGAGAAGGAGAATATGAAGGAGGCCGACTCGGTGGTGGGCACGGGGCCAAAACCCCCTGGCCAACCCGCTGAAGATGCCGGCTCTGCACCGCCTTCGGTACAACGGGATCCGGCGCCCGATCTGACTGTATTCCGAAGCGAAAGGCTCCCCCAGGAAGGTCCCAAGGCATTTGTGGACGAGCTCAACCGCATTCAAAGCCACCCGGACCGAAAGTTCAAACCAGGAGTGTGGCGGATGTTTGTGTTTCCGATATTTTGGAAAGACGGCGATGAGCTATTCAAACATGGCCGCATGACCAGCAGCGCAGACAACATGATACGACAATGGTTTGACTACACATGGCCATTTGATAAAGTCTACAAGGTTTACATAGGCTTCTGCTACACTGTAGAGGACTCTTTCAACCCGACAACGTCCGCAAGGGGTCAGCGGGTGCCACGCCGGCCTTGGCTTGTGGTCTACCGGATCAAATATGCGGAGGTTACAGAGCAGTCATCAAATACGCCGACAGAAATCATAATTGTGGACCCTGTTGCCAGCATGGACACTCCCGGAAAGTATGTCTTAGAGGATTGCTTGCCAAGCGCGCAGCAGGCCGTTATAAACCACATACGCAAGCACGAGGGCGACAAGAAACATCGCGACAAGGTGAACGGCACATTTGTCTTCACCCACAGAATGCCGCCACAGAAAGTGGCCAAAATCTGGGTCGCGGGAATGCCACAAAATCTTGCAGGTCTACCACCAGTAGACCAATGCCTGAGGCTTCTCGAGAGCTTACTCGATAATCTTGATGTGCTGCCATTGTCGTCTGACCGGTTGGCGCGGATGGGATTCAAATTGGTATTCAAGGAGCACCCGCCTTCTGCTCCCTCCACCTCTTCCAACGATGACGATAATCTCGATGGAAACCCCGATGCTTCCGTCGAGCTGGATACCAAGATCGTTTTCCACCCGCCGGTGCCCGACGCATCCTTCGAGGGAACCACCAAGTGCAGCAACAGGCTGTTCGAGGCAGCGCAGTCGGCACGGGCCAAAGACAAAAAAGCCACCCACATGACTTATGAGTACCGCCCAACGGTGGAGTGGTACGAAGAGCAGCGGCTCGAGGGCAGGGGCTGGGAGCACGTCTGGGTGGGCACGTACGAGAAGTTGTATTCGGCGCGGCAGAAGACCAAGACTTCAACCTAGCAGGCGCCGCCTGGTGGGAGAGTGCCTTTGGAAAATGAGAACGACTAGGCGGTGACTGAAGAATGGGATGGGCTTTCTGTCCTGACGTTGTTGAGAGCGAGCTTTTTTTTTTTTTTTGTTGAGGTTGTTGCTTGTGTTGAGGACGATGAGGCTTTCTGCAATGTTACTATGAAGAAACAAAAAGGGAATGTTGCAGACCCGTGAAATATACTCTGGGCCATGCAAGAATAATTGGTCACATTCTCTGTATCCGTGGTTTGTTCAAGCCTTCAGAACAGTCTGAGATTCCGCTTTTGGTCTACAGATCGCTAGAGGTTTTCGGGCCATATCAAAGCATGAAGAACGCATATAAGATTAGTTGTCTGCGCACACTCGAGGACAATGCCAAGATTCTTTGCTTTTTGTTCTCCACTGTACAGTATTCAAGCAGGGCACATCAAAAAAATAGTAATACTAGGGTCTGGGTTCGATAACTTAAGCGACTGGAGCTGTCCGTGTTAAGAATGTTGTATTTCGTCCATTCATCATGAATTATCTTTATGACCAGAAAGGATATCCAAGGATTCTGACACCCCCGATTTTCGTCCATACCAAAATATTACACATATATAACATACAATGGGGGGTGTGTAAACTGAGAAATAGGCAGGATATACAAAAAAAAAGCCACACGTGACAACCACCACCCGCCTCATCGCACTGTGGACCCCTGCGGAGGCGGGAAGCTCCTGGCACTGAGCAAGACTCCCTTGACGCTCCTGATGCTCTGCTTGACGGCCTTGACCTGGTCGTCGGGCTCGGCAAAGGCGCGGTAGTAGACGGTCCCCGCGGGCCTCGTGGCCACGGGCGTCCTGAGCTTGTCGACGTCGGCGGAGAGGTGGCCGAGCACGACGCTGGTCGACTCGTGCGTCTCGGCCGTGGTGGCGTACGAGGCCGACATTTCGCGCACCGAAGCCGTAAGTTTGGCGAGCCGCGTCACCTGCGACTCGATCGCTGAGGGTTTCTGTGTCATAGTGGTGATGGATGGAGTCTGCGGCGGTGACGTCTGCACGCCCACGTCGCGGTGGAAGAGCTCCGTGGGGTCGCCGCCGTCGCTGCTCGCCGAGTCATGGTCGTCCATCTTCTTGGCTGTTCGGCTGTTCTTGTCCGGGGTGGTGGGCGGTGGTGGAACCTCGGACACGATACCCTCGAGCTTTTCGATGGTGCGGCTCAGGCCGTCCGAGGCTGAGCGGTGCAGGTCGATGCGGGCGTCGGTCAGGGACTCGACCATCGGGGACAGCACGTACTTGGACGTGCCGATGATGAGGGTTGCCAGGCCGGCAAAGGCAGAGGCAGTGTTGAGGAAAGTGGTGGCGGTTATGAGAGGGGGTGGCCGTGGGGGCTTGGTGAGGAACTCGGGGTAGGTTACTATCGGCGGTTGGTCGGACTTTTCGGTTGGTTGTGATTGTTGTTGGGGTTGTTGCTGGTGCTGCTGCTGCTGCTGCTGCATTTGAGGTTGTGGTTGTGGTTGCGGTTGCGGTTGCGGTTGCGACTCCAGTCCTGGTGCTGTGGGTTCCTCCTGGGCTGGTTGCTACAAGTTCCGAAGCGATTCTAGTTAGCAAACCAATATAGTAGGATAGGCTGTCGAGTGAAAGGGAGGGCAGCGTACGGGTGCAGCTGCTGTGGTTTGGCTGGTGCTGCTAGTACTACTACTGCTCTCATCTTCCCCGAGCAGTGTTTCAATGTCGGCGTCCGAAACGCCCTTGCTGCGCAAAAATGATATCTTCTTCTCGCGACTGGCCTGACGGACCTCCTCGTCTTGGAGGAAGAGGCGAGCATGGTCTAGAGTGGATCCATCATTGGGTTGCTGCTGTTGCTGCCAGACAGGAACGGGAGCATCCTTTTTCTTGTCAGGGTCGGTCATATTGTGTCCTGATTCCTCTTGGGGGATATGTGGCAAAAGAATGGGGAAATTTCTATTGTTGCTGCTGTTGCGCAAAGTGTCTAGGTCAAAGGTTGTCAAGATATTCCGTCAGTCAAGTCGCGTCGAATTGCCGTCGCAAGCCTCGGTTCGCGGAGAAGTGGAGATCTTCATCCGGTCTACGGTACTTTGCCTTGTCTTTCTTATGCGTATCCCACATGTGCTGGCTTCCCCGGAGCGCCGTCGATAGTCGATAAGGGTTAGGGTGTATTTCTATCGAGCCAAGACAGGCAAAGGTACTGGGATTAAATGAGGTAGGTGTGGATCGGGGGATTAACCGCAGGTCCGTAGCTAGCCTTGCTAGCTAGTGTTGGTTGTGATGTGGATTTTGGAGGTACAAGCAAAACATCTTGAACTTTCAAAGGATTTCGGAAACCCCTGGCAACATGCAGACGCTGTCTCTTTTTGATTGATTCTTGTCCTACTGCCTTTATTGATCTGAGGTCATCTACTCGGCAATTTCAAGTCACAGTTATTTTTTTTTTTTGATTTTGTCAATTCAAGGCTTCACGCGAGCTACAACTCAACACATCGATTCACTCTCATCTGCGGTGCAACCCGAGGGAAAGAAGCACATCACGAACACCCATTCAAGTGGACGACGACGCTTTGACGAGGCAAGCCAAGACCGCTTCAATTCAGAAAGCGGTAAAAAGCTGCACTGAGCACCTTCCGCTTTGCTTGAAAGTGTCACGTCTCTGTAGCGGTGTGTACCGGTTATTCTCTGCAGTCAGTGCTCCTTCATTGCGAAGGAATCGTTTCGGTTAGAGTAAGTATGCGTACGATTCCATTTTATTCTTCACGCTTTTTTTTTTTTTTTTTGCTTCTTTTCCTCTTTCTAAGAAATACAAATTCGTATGCATGAGATCGATCATGGCTGCGATGGAATGTTGGCTGAGTTGGCCGGCCGAGACCTCGTTGCACCAAAACCACCATGCTGTATTACTGTATACCTAGACAGATGCAGATTTGGGGGTTTGGTTTTTGGATGGAACGAAAGAAATAAAACAAAGGAAAAAGAAAATCCTCCTTTGTCAGCAATAGCCGCGATGGATGAGATAACATCAGTCGATCAAGCAACCTGAGGAAGCAGGCCGAGTGGCTTGGCCTCCATCGCAAATCGTGGCAACTGGCAAATGAGAGATTGTTCCCTTGTATTTCGTTGGTTGTTCCATGCCACGGAGGATCCAAATCATCTCGACCTTTACAAGCGAGCAAGTACCATACGCCACAAGCAGGCGGGCGGGCCGGGATAGGCAACAACGAGAAAGAGAAAGAAGCGAGAGCTTTCGTTGGAGCCATTCAGTCAGCCTGTTAGGAGTGATCCAATCGTCAAGGTTCAAATCAACTTGCCCATGTCCGTGCAAGAGGACATTTTTGATTTCCATCTGGGCATCGAACTCCCTGCCTGCATGGGGTAGCAACTACCCTTAGTTGGCTTTTTGATGCGTTTGTTCATTCAAGCAAGATTGGACCAGTCGGATTATTTGTTTCCATTTTATTTTTATTTTTATCTTCATCATTTCACCTACCTATCTTTGTCATTTATCCCCTTCCTTGTCTTACCTCACTCACCATCTCTTGTTGATCGTGCTACACACTCGCGCACACGGTTACAACCCCTCAAAACCATCAAAGCCAACCTCAATTGAGAAAGAGCTGAGCTCTCGAATCAACTACCCCCCACAAACTTCAAGCCAAGGCGCCATCCAGCCCACAACCCCGGAATGTCCAATCCTACATCATCATCATCACTTGGTTACCGCATGACAAACCAGGACACTGTGTTCTGAGCCTATCCCTGGCTTTCAATCCGCCTCGCTTCTTTACCAGGAACCAACCTGCGTTACCACCCACTACCTGGTCACTTATCAAAGGCCCCTGTTGTCGTAATCCTATTCATACATATATCATCAAAAGAAAGAAAGAAAGAAAAAAAAAGACAGTAATCACAAAGGCCTGGAAGAAGCAACATGACTTTCCGACCACGGCGCTCAGCCGCCCAGAGGGCTACGGCAGCAATAACTAACATTGCCGACAGAGACGCTTCAACATCATCGCGGTCGCGGGGACGTAACAGGGAAGAGTCCATGGATCGACCATCATCATCCGCTTCGGCGGACTCTCACCATGTGCCAGTCACCGTCAAGGTTCCCGGCTCTAAGCTCCGGCAGGCCACCAACGATACGGGCTCTTCACGGTCTCAGGCTGCCAGGACCAGCGGCCGGGATTCAAATGACCGTGGTAAGCGGGCTTCAAGAGGGGGCAAGAAGCGGTATGTCGAGTCAGAGGAGAGTGACGAGGAAGAGGAAGATGTGATTCGGGTTGGAGATCAGGATGCCGATGGCGAGGACGACGACATGGATGTTGACGCCGAGGGAGAAGAGGATGATGATATGGATGTCGATGCAGAGGGAGAGGAGGATGAAGACGCCGATGGAGATATTGATATGGACGCATCAGTGCCTGCTATCAAAGCTCGCAAGGCAACACAATCGAAACCGACGCCAAAACAGGCAAGGAAACCGCCGGCCCCGAAGAGGTCCGCAGCAGCCGAAGAGGATGATGATGAAGATGACGACGACGAGCTCAGTGAGCTGGACAGCGACGCTGGAGATATGGACCAGACAGTAATGACGACGGGTGGAGATGACCTTGGCGATGAGGACGCTGAGGGTGAGGAGGATATTGATGCTGAGGGCGAAGAGATTGAGGTCGCTGGGGAAGAAGAGGAAGAAGATGACGAGGATGACGAAGACGATGAGACCGGAAGCAGGGAGGAGACACCTGATTTAACAAAGATGACCAAGCGCCAGCAGGCGAGGTTCAAGGATGAGGCGGCAGAATACATGGAGCTCTCGAACGGTAAGGGCATTTATTTACTCACAGGAAATGACATGATTTGTGTGGAGAATGAGAAACTTGGGATACCTATCAGAACTAACAAGCGGTGGTCTACAGAGGTGCAAGCCAAGAGGACATTCACGGCGGAGGAGCTGAGCATGAGGCGTGCGGAGATGGCCCGCCGACGACGCAATCTTAGCGAGAAGCGTAACGAGGAAGTCAAGGTCAGTTTGTTATTCTTGTTTCCATGTATCATATCTTGTCCGCATGCCTCAAACAGAAGCATGGACAAACAGAATACTAACAGTCACATTCTTGATCTTTCGTGTAGATGGAGACTATCAACAAGCTTCTCAAGAAGCAGGTGCGGAAGGAGAACAAAAAGGCCGGGGCGGGGGCCAACGATGACGACACGCCTGGCAACGAGGGCGGTGGTTCAGTAGCGTCAGCCAACCCCATGTTTGTGCGCTGGGTCAGCAACAAGAACGGCAGCCAAGTCTCTGTGCCGAAAGAGATACTCGAGGGACCACTAGGTAGGACCTTTGGGGGTGGCGGGTCAGCAAGTGGGAAAGCTGGGCCACCACGCATGATGGTCGAGGAAGTTTCATGAATTTTGCCGTGGTGGCAATATTTGCGCGCGCCTTGTAAATTGTGATCCTAGACTAAAAGAGATGAAGAGCTTCCGAGTTTCTTCGGGTAATTATTAGGGTAGGCAATGGATGGGTTTTATTCACTGTAATTTGTCTTTCTATCCTCTTTCTGTCTCTTTTTGAAAGGGCTTTGATATAAGAAATATAAAAAATAAAAAGTAGATATATTTGTTATTCTTTTGATAGCGAATTGTTGGTGACCTTGCTCTTCTGTATAAGGTTGATGAGAAATCATTTCTTCGTGAAACCTACCCTGCACTACCCTGCATCTCCACCTTCGTCTAGACCAATCTCAGCCCTGCACTCGCTTTATCTTGTTGGCCAAAGGAAAGTTCCATCTTTTTTCTGATCCTCAATTGCGCTTCCATGATCGACTCTCTCATCCACATTGCGACCTTATTGACTCATGAAATAACGGGCTGCTTCTCGCCCGAAACAAAGCTAATACTACTGTCAAAGTAATTCTCCGGCAAACAAATTCATCATCAGGGTATCGCCACCTAACCGAACAGAGGCACAAGCCTCGCCCTACGCCCGGCTCCCGCAGAGCCTCGAAAACGCGACCATGGACGGACGCGACAGATCAAGAAGGTCAGTCGGCAGCATGACATGACAAGCTCACAAGGGGAATCTCCAGCACTGGCTGGAGTCTATATTTCCATCCAGTCCCTGCTGACCATGCTCAAAAAATTCTGCCCACCAGATACGAAGATGGCGAAGTGACGCGCTATGGAGCGGGAGAATCCTATCGGCCATTCAACCGCGACCGCTCCCCACGCCGGCCGGCCAGGAGTCCCTTGATGCGCGGCGACCGCGACAGGCCGCCCAGGAGCCCGCCTGCCGATAGCTACGTGCCGCCGCCGCGCCGCCACCAGCGTTCCCGCAGCCCCGACCGGTTCCGCGGCGGCGGCGGAGGTGGCGGCGGTGGTGGTCTCGGCCACGGACACGGGGACCCAAAGCCCAGCCAGGCAGATTGCTGGAGGAGACGGGACGATAGCCGCGGAAGGGCCAGGAGTCCGCTGCCCAGGCGGAGCCCGCCGCCGCCGAGGAGGAGCCCCATCAGGAGGAGCCCGCTGCCTAGGTATGGTGGTAGTCCAAGGAGGATGGATGGCCGCGCGAGGAGTCCGCCGAGGAGGGACTATGATGGGCCGAGGTATGTGGTTTTACTTGTTCTTTGCTCGGCTAGAGTTGGTACGACTAGGCAGGGCTGGCAAGAGTTTCTGACATGCTATATGACAACAAAATAGGCGAAGATCCCGTTCCCCCATGGACCGCATGCGCCGTTCTCGATCCCCAGTTCGCCGCAGCCCAATCCCACCACCACCACGCTCTTACCGCCCACCACGGTCACGCAGCCCTCCGCGAGGCGACGATCGCTACATAGGACCAGCCTCTCGCAACAACCGCTCCCCACCACATCCTTTCAACTTGGGCAACAACGCGAGAGATTCGAACCTGTCTTCCCGCTCCGCCTCGGGTCGATCCTCGCCGCATCCCAATACAGTCCGCCGAGGGGATAGGTCCATCCCACAGAGCCCTCTTTCACGCTCGCCGGCATTCGTATCTAGCGCCAACGCCATTCCTGTCGTTCAGATGCGGGATCGTGAACGTGCGGCAGAGAAACCCCCGCCGCCACCACCGGTTATCTCTGAATCCTCCTCTGCCAACGCCGCCCCTGCCGCCACTCCTGCAGCAGCTGCTGCTGCTGCTGCCCCTGCACCCGCAGCCTCCCAGCCTGAACGCTCACAGTCGACGGCCACCACACAGGCATCAACACCAACACAAGCCCCAGTACCAGCACAAGCACCGGCTCCGCCTGTGCCCGCGCCAAAGTCCCCTCCTCGAGGCCCAGCAGCTCTTCGCGGCGCACCGCCGACAGGACCGAGGGAAAACAGGAAGCCTTCGCTGGCAACATCGACCCCGGCCCGCCAGTCCGCCTCGCCGGCCGTCACTTCCAACGCGAACCGCATCGACGCTCCTTCACCCACAGCCCCGCCCTCGGGACCCCGTGGCGCCCGCGGAGGACCGTATTCTGGCCGCGGCCGAGGCGGCGGCTGGGGCACCTCCATGCCTGCCCGCCAATCCTCAAACCCGGCATCACTCGGCAGCGGAGGATCAGCAGGCGGATCCGGTACCACTGGAGGTGCAGGAGGATCATCAGCTCCGACGGGCGCCAACAGCATCCCCACAGGTCCTCGCTCGGCGTCGACAACCGCCACCACCTCACCCGCCCTAGCCAGCCGACCCTTTAACCCACCGACCGGCCCTTCCTTCCAGCAACAGCAAACCCAACCCCCGACCGCCCCACAGCAACAACAACAACAACAACAACAACCTCCGCAGCAGCAGCAACAACAACAACAAACCCCCGCCCCGCCTCCACCTCAACGCACGCTCGCGCAGCAGATCATGAGCACCATGCCGCTCATAATCCCGCACAACAGCAAGCTGGACCCGCAGTCGGCGTGCCTGGTCAGCGGCGTTGTCAAGGAGCTGGAGCCGCACCATCGCCGGCTCCGCGAGGACGAGGAGCGTCTGCGCGACGAGCTCAAGGCCAAGGAGGAGCGTCTGCGCAAGAGCCTGCGCGTCTACGAGCGGCTTGAGCGCGAGGCCCAGACCCACGCCCTCCGGTCCGAGCTTACACAAAAGAGCCTGGACGAGCTGGGTGGGGGAAGGGCTGGCGGTCTTGCGTTTTAGTAGAAAAAAAAGGAACTGGGGCTTGGGCTTGTGTGCTTCTTTGATGGGGGTTCTTTTTTTTTTGTTTTGTTTCCATTTTCTTCGGCACATGAGAGGAGGTAATAAATGTGTGTAACAACAGCGTGTCAACATTGTTCACTATCTAGGCAGAATCAATACAGAATTGTGAACCTGGTGCTCTCGAGTCTTGTCCATATGTGAGCATCAAGCCGTGGTTGAGGTATAGGCCCCTTCCACGCTTGGTCATATCTCATGGCTTCAATACCAGTTCAGACGAACGTGTTATCGTACTTGAGACATCCAAGCGATTATCAGGCGACTGTTTAGTATGAGATCCAAGTAGCATCAATGAAAGCTGGTTAAGCAGAGAGCAAAGATATTCTTTTCTGTGAAATAGACTAGGTATCTTTATAGGCAGTAAGCTTGTCCCTCCATCCAGAACGATACCATGCCAATCTTTTACTTGTTCTCTCTCATTCTCATAGTTCATTCCCAATCATTAATACGTGTGTTTTGAGCTTTTTTTTGTTCTTTTTTTGTTCTTTTTTACTTCTTCGGTAAGACTACTTTCTGCAGTTTTCTATCTTTTTTTCAAAACACCCCCCAGGATATCATTCCCTACTTCAGCTCTTGAGCGTTGGGCAAGCAACCTGTATTGGGCCCTTTGCAAAAACAAAGAAACGCTTACTTGCCACCGTCAACCTTGGAGATGTAGGTGACGAGGTCAATGACACGACGGCTGTAGCCCCACTCGTTGTCGTACCAGCTGACGAGCTTGACGAACTTGTCGTTAAGGGCAATACCAGCCTGGGCGTCGAAGATGGACGAGGCGTTGTTGCCGATCATGTCAGACGAGACGACATCATCCTCGGTGTACTCGAGGATACCTGTGTAGGGATTTTGTTAGTCTATTATCCAGTATGCGGCGGGCAATGGCTATAGGCAGATGGGACAGAGCTAGCTATCCATATGAACTTACCCTTCAGGGGGCCGTTGGCAGCCTCCTTGATGGCGGTCTTGATCTCGTCGTATGAGGCACCCTTCTCAAGGCGGCAGGTCAGGTCGACAACCGAGACGTTGGCGGTGGGCACACGCATCGACATGCCGGTAAGCTTGCCGTTGAGGGCGGGGATGACCTTGCCGACGGCCTTGGCGGCACCGGTGGAGCTGGGAATGATGTTCTGGGCGGCGCCACGGCCTCCGCGCCAGTCCTTGGCCGAGGGACCGTCGACGGTCTTCTGGGTGGCAGTGTAAGAGTGGACGGTGGTCATGAGACCCTCGACGATGCCGAACTTGTCGTTGATGACCTTGGCGAGGGGAGCCAAGCAGTTGGTGGTGCAAGAAGCGTTGGAGATGACGCTGGCGCTGCCGTCGTACGACTTCTCGTTGACACCCATCACGTACATGGGGGCGTCGGCAGAGGGGGCCGAGATGATGACCTTCTTGGCACCACCCTTCAAGTGGGCGGAGGCCTTCTCGGTGGTGGTGAAGACACCGGTCGACTCAACAACGTACTCGGCGCCAGTCTCGGACCAGGGGATGTTGGCGGGGTCACGCTCAGTGTAGAACTTGACCTTCTTGCCGTTGACGACCAGGTCGGAGCCCGAGACCTCCACGGTGCCCTTGAAGCGGCCGTGGGTGGAGTCGTACTCGAGCATGTATTTCTGGAGTGAGGGGTCATGTCGTCAGTATGATGCCACTCAAGTTGTTGTGTAGGTCAGGTAGACACCAGACGTTGCTGGAGAGTGAAAGGAACAGTAGTATCAAAGGAGGAGGACAAAAAGTACTTGAAGAAGCTACTTACGGCATACTTGGGCTCAATGAAAGGGTCGTTGACGGCGACAATCTCGCACTCGGGGTGCTCGATAGCATTGCGGAAGACAATGCGGCCGATACGACCGAAACCGTTGATACCGCACTTGACCATGATGGGCAGACTGTTTGGTATGTTTTTATCTGTTTGTATGGAAAAGTATTACTAGGTAGTAGGTATCGTCAAGGTGAAGTGAGTGGTTTTTGTTTTTGTTTTGTTTGTTGTGAGAATACAAACAAGTAGAGAAAAGAATTGAGGCGAGGGAGAGAAAAAAAAGGTGGGAGGTTGGTGGGTAGACGAGTTTAAATGCTGTAGCAACTGGGACCCGGCGAAAGTAGGAAGGGGACATGTCATGTCATCCATCCCAAAGCCGAGCACAGCCAACCAGTGGGAGGCAGAGATTTGGCCACCCGCCCGCCTACTTGAAGAAGGAAAGAAAGAGCTATCAACATGCATATAACAGTTGCCTAGTCCTGCGCAGTCCAGCATAAATCAGGCCAAGCTTGCATTGTTTTTTTTGCTGCCCATACCATATCTTGCCTTTCTTGGCTTTCTGTTGATGTCTGTCTACATACAGTACATGGCAACGTACCTACCCAAGCTACGTAACTTATCATCCTTCTTGATGTTTCGCATGCGCAAGGTATGAAGCATCATAGCAATTTAGATGGGTCCTCACACAAGCTACCCACTTAGTTAAGGTCCTGACTACTGTGCGTATCCGATATCCTTGCAAGTCTGGTCTGCCCTGTTGCTGCAGAATGTTAGCGGGTGGATATGACAAATAGCTACCTGAATTATAATTACCACCTACAGGTAGGTAGGTAGCTACCTATCTAGACTGGGTGGGCTATAGCTTCGTCCTTGATAGCAACCTAGCGTAGCTCGAGACATACGGATACATAATCGACTTCAGATCCATGACACAAAACTGACAGCTGCTGTACTGTACAATTGTGGTATTCAGTCAGATATATCCTGTTCCCTGTAATCAATTCCTTTTCTGTGGCATCCGCGGACCTCTTGGGTAATGCGACGTCCCGCAACATCCGTAGAAAGCTTTCGTTTGAAAAGGCCCGTTTACTTTGTCCAATGGCGGGGTTGTTTGTTATTTTTTATTTTTTATCCTTTGGTGCTCCCACCCACATGGAGGGGTAGACGGTTAAAGCTGCAGCAATTGGGTAGTAGTGACGACACGCCTGGACGAAATCGGAGCTTCGAAATTCGGTTGAGAGTGGGGTGGTTTTTCCCTCAGCTGTTGGCAGGGGTGGTCTTTTTTCCTCAGCATGCATTGACAGATTGGTGTTACCTGTAGGGATCATCCCAGATTACCCTTTACTACCAACTAACTTCTGGGACCCGACGGGCACTACGGAGAACCGCAGGGGTTCTTGGCAATACGCCGAAATCTGGTGAGAGATTTCTTTGAGTTGCTTTTTTCAATCTTGTTACGTTCGTATTTGTCTTTGACTCATCCAGGTTCTCATTTTTATTGCTCTGTAACCGTCCAGTCAAATGGTTTTCTTATCTGCATTAGCTTCCTTCAACGGCAAAGCCCATGCTCATCAATCAGCCCGTGCTTAGCAAAAACGGTGTGGTAACGATATCGAAAAATGTTTGATGACCTGTAACAATTTTGGTGGCGAGCAATTTTTTCATTTTCTTTTCTCGTCTGGTGACCTCCCGGAAATAATCAGCCTTAGCCGCCGCTTCGCCCCCTACTCCTCGATGCATTTATCAGCAGTTGGCGTGATGTTGAACCTTGCGGTGTATGGCTCGTCGCATTGGCTCGTCTGCGGTATGTACTCGGTCAGGCCTGAGATCCTCTGCTCCTCCTCCTCGCCAAACATGTCCTTGATCCACGCGTGAATGAGGTCGATACCCGACAGCACCCCGGACGACGACCAAACGTTGCCGTCCCTGATCCAGCGAGCCGGCGCCACCCATTTGGCTCCGGGCACCGACGGCGTCAGACTCTTCCACGCCGACTTGTTGGTCGTGGCGAGCTTGCCGTCAAGCACGCCCGCCCTGCCTGCCAGGATGCCACCCGTGCAGATGGTGATGAGGTGCTCCAGCTTGGGGTAAGTCGCGCGGATGTAAGCCTCGGCCGAGGCCGTCGTCTCCAAGTTGCGCACACCCGGTCCGCCGGGCACGATCAGCACCTGGATGTCGTCCGGGGCGTTGGCAAAAGTGTGCGTCGGCACTATGCTGGGGGCGAACGGAGTCACGCCGATCGGTATCTGGCTCGACACGGGCTCCATGGTCTCGGCGAGGATGTACAGAGTCATGTTGTGCTTGGCGGCGAGGATTTGCAGGGGGTCGATGGGGCCGATGGCGTCCTGGAGCTCGAGAGCCGGGAAAATCACGACGCCGTACTTGAGCGGTGGCGTTGCTTCGGCCGTTGCTTGAGCTGTCGCAAGGTGCTGTTAGTGACTGGACTGGCGCGCCAGCAAGAGAACTGGGAAGGTACTGTTCGTTACCTGCGAGCCCCGCGACCAGAGAGGCCACTGCTAAGAGTTTCTGAGGAGCAAACATCATGTCGGTTTTATGGAAATGGTGAAACTTGGCAGGCTATGGCTAGTCTTGTTGAGATATTCACATTGACCAAGTCTGAAGATTCTAAGGTCTGTTGGGAACAAGGCAAGTGATTCCGGTTCCCATCGACTTGGGGACGTTTGGGCATCTTATATACAGCGAGCCGGAGCAATAATCATGTCAAATATAAGTGAATTTTATTCACGGTCAGGCTTACACTAGCATGCTGCATTGCTAATATCACAGTTGCCAATCCGCCAAGACGTTACTGCCCGGATCAAGAACGGAACATCGCTTGAACGAATACCTTATTGGGCATTCATTCAATGGACCCCAAATAACTATGTAAGAAGGATGAACAGTTAATTGTTCCATTCGCTAAATTTGTCAACAAATTGATCCCCTGCTTTTTCTCACGGCTTACGTGCTCGTGACTGGATCTTCATATGAGTATGTTAGAGCATTTTAGAGCATTTTATTTTCCCACAAGGGCGTGATATAACGACAGTAAGCCCAAGAATCCTTTTTAGTATTCGCTTGTAGGATCGAACAAATGACAATTCAAGTCTGTAGCTAGGGGACATTCAAGGGGGTAGAATTGAGTTATAGTGGGCGATGCAACAGATGAAAATCTGCTGTACTAAATTGTGGGGTTGATAAGGATTGGATGAACAAATTCCGTTGGCAAATTGGCACTTTTTCCCATGGGTATTAGTCTAGACTAGAAATTGTATTGAAATGGTATTGGCAGTTGAACTGCAAGTCGTTGACCCCGCATGAAAGCCGAGACTAAGCTAAGCTACCTACAGTTTATGAAACTCCATGTCATAGGTAGTAGTCACTGAGCACTCTCTTGCCATTGAGATGGTATCAACAATCTCTGATACTTTTTTTTTTGTCTTTTCACGTCAATCAAATAAAATAACAAACAACAATTTCCTCCAAAGTGACACTATAAAAACTCATCGGCTTACTTGGAAGCTCGATCAGTTACACCCCCTCCTTGTGAAATAATGGCACACTCCCACTCCCACGACGGCTCAGCACCTCACTCCCACTCACATGATGGCAGCACCTTCAACGCTCAGGAGCACGGCCACAGCCATGAGATTCTCACAGGTCCCGGCAGCTATCTCGGCCGCGAGATGCCCATAGTCGAAGGCCGTGACTTTTCTGAACGTGCCTTTACCATTGGTATTGGCGGGTTAGTTTTTCATTTTTTTATTTATTTATTTTAGTCCTGTTCACCTCTGCTCCCATATCATAAGGAGTAGTACCCTTTTGTTTATATATTTCACATGTCTATGCTATGTACATGTATACTGTGCATTATTTCTACTGAAAACCAAAGCCAATAAACTAACACCCAACAAAACAAAAACCCAGCCCCGTCGGCTCGGGCAAGACAGCCCTGATGCTCGCCCTCTGCCTGGCACTGCGCGACACGCACTCCCTCGCGGCCGTGACCAACGACATCTTCACGCGCGAGGACGCCGAGTTCCTGACGCGCAACAAGGCGCTCCCGCCGTCCCGCATCCGCGCCATCGAGACGGGCGGCTGCCCGCACGCCGCCGTGCGCGAGGACATATCCGCCAACCTGGCCTGCCTCGAGGACCTGCACCGGACCTTTGGCGGCGTCGACCTGCTGCTGATCGAGAGCGGCGGCGACAACCTGGCCGCCAACTACAGCCGCGAGCTGGCGGATTTCATCATCTACGTCATCGACGTCTCGGGCGGCGACAAGATCCCCCGCAAGGGCGGGCCCGGAATCACGCAGAGCGACTTGTTGGTCGTCAACAAGACCGACTTGGCCGAGATTGTCGGGGCGGATCTCGGCGTCATGGAGAGGGATGCGAGGAAGATGAGGGAGGGTGGCCCCACCGTCTTTGCCCAGGTCAAGAAGTCGGTCGGCGTCGACCACATTGTCAACCTGATCCTCAGCGCTTGGAAGGCGAGCGGTGCCGAGGAGATCGCCAAGGCGAATGGCGGCCCGAGGCCTACAGAGGGGTTGGAGGAGTTGACTGCTTCCACTTGAATGTGGAGAAAAAGGGGATGATGTTGAAGGAAATCAAAGGTATTTTTTTGTTCACTATCCAATAGACTTTGGCATAGAGGACGGAGAAAAAGACAAACAAAAAAGAAATCAAGAGATAATATTCATATCAAAGCCATATTGCAAAGTCCCTACCCACAAAACACCGACTAAAAAGTCTATAGAAATAATTGCGTGTTCATGATTTTTCGTTAGCCAGTTTCTTTTTGATAACCATCCCATCCCAATTTTAAAAAAAAAAGCCCCATCAGAATCCTAATGAAAAAAAAAATCAAGCAATATCCTCATCCATAGCACCAGCCTCGACCAGCTTGGGAACCTCCTCGGCCCCGAGCAGCTCCCCCCTGAACGGCACCGACTTCCTCGGCCAGACCCTCTTGTACAAGCTGACGCCGACGCTGTCCTGCGGGTTGATGCGGCCATCAAACGTCGCCTTGAAGTAGCCGTGCGTGCCGAGCGCCTCCTTGAAGTACCCGCTGCGTCCGCGCCTCGTCCACAACGGCAGGGCCTTGAACCACTCGACGTCCTCGCGGTTGAAGAACATGTACCGGATGGTCACGATCTTCTTGTGGATGTGGTAGGGGTGGCCCGTCAGGATCACGCGCTTGGCGACCACGCGGCCCGTCGACGGCGGCAGGGCCGTGCCGGTACCCACGAGTGTCAGCGAAAGGTTGTCGTCGTCGCTGCCGCCGCCGCCCTCATGCTTCTTGAAGAACAAGGCCGGCACGGGACCCCAGATCACAGGGCCGACGAAGGTTGCCACGGCCGACTGGCCAGGGTGCAAGAACCTGCCGTACTTGTGCACGTCGTTTGGTGTGTTACCGCCCTGGGAGAACAGGGGGTTGATGACGAGCCTCCTTGGTCCGTACTGGATCACCAGCTCTTCCTTGGCCTTGAGTGACCTCGGGAACTCGGAGCTGAGGTTGATCAAGAAGTTGACCACGCTCTGCTTGTTCTCGTGCCTCAGCAGCGAGAACATGGTGATGGGTTTCCGGCCATCGTAGGAAGCTGCCACCGAAGCTGGAACTCCCTTCAGGTGGACCGCAACCCTAGTGCCCGGTGCGACACCGCCGACGAGCGCTTCCCGCATGCATCGTGACTTGGACCCGTTGTAATCTGGGACCTGGAGCAACCGACGCCAATCCTCGGGCTCGTGCGCCCTGTCTTCCTCTTCCTCCCACTTACTAGTCCTCAGGCTCTTCAGACCTCTGTAGCGCGCCAGACGTTCCCGCGCGAGGACATTGGGGTGCAGCTCGATCTCATCGGGGAACTCCTTGTCGTCCTCTGCCTCATCTCGCCTGCTTGCTCGGTACGCCTCGAGCTGCTTTGCGTCCTCGTCCTCGTTTGGCTCCACAAACATCTCGGATTGTGGGTACTCTGACGCTCCGTATTCGGTCTGCGCGTCCAGAGCCATGCCCTCGACGCCATCCTCTGGTCTTGGTGCCGCCTCGCTCTGTGCGTCATCCTCCATGTCAAGATCTTCCAGGTCGGAGCCTGAGTCCGACACGCCGTCGTCCAGATACCATGCAGATTGGTATTTTGAGGTTCCCTTGGGTAACCTCTTACGAATCTGTGGCTGTCCCTCCTCGTCGTCTGAGAAATAGTGGTGGTCATCAAGAAGAACACCCTTCTTTGTTGGCGCAGAGGCCGATGTCTGGGTGTCGTCCATTTCGTCGTCATCCTCCATTGCGATCTCCTCTGGCGCAAACTCGTCCAGATCATCCCTATCATCTGTTGGCACGTCAAGCGGCTCTTGTGATGACGCATCATCGACAGCCATTGATCCCTCTTTGGCCTTCTTTGTGGAGAGCGGCGCGGCCATAATCTTTTCGATCTGGAACGTACCCCAATCTCCAACCTGAACTAGCCTGTCTGCCTTGAGGCCCTTGCCCCTGACCACTCCGGTGACCACAGTCAGGTCAGATTCCGAGGCTGGAAACTGAACATCCTCAACCAGCATCCAACTGCGCTCGTCCCTCCACACGACTCCCTTTGGTGTCGTGCTGCAGACAGACCTCATGAGGTTTGAGCACTCCTGCCTGTTGTCCAGATTGTAGATCTTGTCCTGGTCGGGATGGTAGTACTTGATGTACGACTTGAGCGAGTCGACAATGGACAACCTCTGCTTAGCAGGCTCGACCTTGTTGAGTCCCTGAACCGTGGTGAAGACGGTCGAGACGCCCTGGCTCTCCACGCTCCTCAGGATCAGCTCTCCCAGCTGGTCAACCTCGACCTCGGCTGAGAGGACGAGGATGACGAAGTCCGCCACGCGCGCGGCGTCCAGGCACGTGGCCAAGTCGCGGGCCACGGGGAAGTATGCGAGCTTCTGCTTGAAGCGGTCGACCGAGACGCGGGTGCAGCCGGGCGAGACTTCGGCCTCGATGTCGAGGCTCAGGTTGAGGGAGCGGATGGCGTCGGCGGCGTCGCCGTCGGCGCAGAGGGGTATGACGGCGACATTGCGCGGCGCGCCGTCGCGGCCGGCAAAGACCTGGTTGTCGCTGCGGTGCTCGCGCTGCTTGTTGAGTAGCTTCTGTCGGGACTGGTTGCGGCGGTCGAGCTTGGACATGACTTGCTGGTGTTGGGTCTTGCGCTGGCCCTTTTCGGTGGGTACTTTGCCTGTAGGGTGGGAGGACGGAGTTAGAGAAGATGTTTGGGATTTTCTTTCTCTTTTTTTTTCCAAAAGGAAAACAAGCCAAGGCGAGATAGTTTGTTTGCTTGCTTGCAGAGTTAGAAAATACCTTTGGCTAGTGTCCGTATGGCTCCCTTGGTGGCCTTGCGCGACTTGAAGGGCTTGTTGCCGACCTTTGTGGTCGGCCTGTGGCCTGCGACTGCGCTCGGCATGTTTCCGGCGCCTCCGGCCTTGAATCTGTACGGAAGTGAAGCCAGATCGACAAAAATTATTATTTAAGATCTTCGCTGCTCCTTGGAAGAGTTTAAAGTCCAAATAAGGGTGTCTCTCTTTGTTTGTCACCGTTGGTTGGGAATTTTTGTGTATCTTTCAATTTCTATAATTTTTTTTTTTTTTGCCTTGCCCCTGTCCTCCGCGATGAGGGGCAAAACTCCGACCCCCGCTCAGAAAGAATTTCGATTGTGTGTTGTGCGATAGTAAAGTACCGGACCCACTGAATTAATTGACAAGCGCTTAAATTTCGTGACTTGACAGTAGCAACTGTTACTCTGTTATTCAGTCTTACAAAATATCAAATTAGAATACTATGATTCGTTGCTTGAACGACAATTTCTTGCCTTGTATTATACAATACCTAACTAGGGTATTTTATCCTTCAGTACTTGTCGCGAACCCTGCCCACGCTGTAAATAGCAATTTTGCGGAATTTCCCTGCCGAAAAAAAAAAATGGCATTCTTATCATAATACCGAAAATAACGTACATTGAGTCAGATTTATATGGGTGTGGAAGTGTGTAAATCCATGCGTCGGGCTTGATGCCATCTTGGGTAAGTTATAGTTATAACTCGAAGAAATTATTACCGATCGATTAACTTGTCAACTAAGCTAAGTAAACAAAACCAACCGACATGCCATTCAACAGGGTAGGTAGAGTTGAGTAGTAACCGTAAGCAACTGAACTACGCGGTAAACAATCAAGCCCCACCCGGTTGGTTGCAAGTCAGGGGTTTAGATCCGCCGCGCCCAAGGGATGGATGGCATTGGATCGACCGAAATTATGTCATAAGAATTTTTCTCTTTCCGCGAAACCTCCGGTCCTTTTGCCTTGCAAGAGAGAAAAGCCGGCAACACATACACCTTTGGTACACTGCTGAAACCTAGCCCGAGCCCGAGCATTTACAAAAACAACAACCAACCAACCAAAAAAAAAAAAAAGATGGCCGGAAAATACTACAGTCCCTACGCCCCGAGGGGTCGCACCAACAGTACGCTGGTCGTGGTTTGGATCGGCGGCTTCCTCACCCTGCTGTTCTTGACATACTGGATCTCGACCAGGCACGCCGACAAGGCGCGTCACTACGCCGACAAGTTTGCGCACCCACCCATGCCGCAGTAGAAGGGAGGATAATGCGAACGCTTTTTTTTTCCTGGTCTGATGTTCTTTGTGCCGCTTTGTTTATATTTTATTGTACGATCAAGGGGACTGCGGAGATCAACAACCGAAAGGAACGAACGGAAGGAAACAAATGACCAAGGAATACCAGATGACAACGACTTCTGGCCGGTATGTCGAACAACTACGGATAGACCAACGAGACTCGGCTAGCGATGCGATAAACACGACAATTGGTTCGCATCAAGTGGGTAGATTCGATGGCAATCTACACTGGGCGGGTTGACAACCAAAACAGCATCATCTCAATGACGCGGAACTAGAGAAAAAAAATTTGGACAACGTGACAGACAGGTGTTTGCAGACCACGCACGCATACACATACGCTTTACAAGGCACAAACACAATGAGGAGGTTTCTCTCTTTGTTGTATCAATTAGGGCAAAAGGCATAAAGAAGAGAAAGCAAATCCACGGCCTTGACTGCATGTCAGAATAACTTGTAATATTAATGGATCGAGGTGAAAGAGGACAAACCTGGGAAACGGCAAAAAGGAACAAAAAAAAAGCGAAACAGAATTATAACAATGACCGTCGGACAGGTTATGAACCGGGAGGAGAGAGCAACATATTTAGGTACAAAAACTGTGTGCTGTCCTGTTCTGTTTATCCTCTGAAACCGGCATCGATCCAAAATTACGAGACTTTATTCGTTCCAGAACCGCCACGCTTTATCCCTATACAAGATTCTCTTTTTTTTTTTTCGACCTTGATTTTTTGAGTTAATAAAGCCTGGCGCGAAACAAACAACCAAAAGGGGGATAGATTTCCAAACAGACAGACAAAAAAAAATCGAAGAGAAACAGGGGAGGGGCTGTCTCT